>NW_019154129.1:9905240-10094030 GCF_002288905.1 Enhydra lutris kenyoni | reverse complement strand
TTCCTGGATCCCCCAGTGTGGGCAATTCATGGGACAGTGAGAAAAGACACCAGAATGGAAAACACAGGCATTTTATTACCTCATCGTGGGCATGGCATCCCATCAGTTCCGCTTTACTTTAGTTGTTGTAAATGAGTTCATTAATCTAGCTCACCCTCAAGGAGAGGGAGTCACACAAGGATAGGGAGTCACACAAGGATAGGATCATTGGGGACCATCTCAGATGCTTCCTACTGCATTTATTACATGCCTACCGGGAAGCAGTGAAAAAAGCATGAAACAGCAGCAATGGTGATAATGGCCAGTGACATTTTTTGAGGACTTAATATCGTAACAGCTTTGAACAAAGGCTCATGGTAATATTCCTGGATCCCCCAGTGTGGGCAATTCATGGGACAGTGAGAAAAGACACCAGAATGGAAAACACAGGCATTTTATTACCTCATCGTGGGCATGGCATCCCATCAGTTCCGCTTTACTTTAGTTGTTGTAAATGAGTTCATTAATCTAGCTCACCCTCAAGGAGAGGGAGTCACACAAGGATAGGGAGTCACACAAGGATAGGATCATTGGGGACCATCTCAGATGCTTCCTACTGCATTTATTACATGCCTACCGGGAAGCAGTGAAAAAAGCATGAAACAGCAGCAATGGTGATAATGGCCAGTGACATTTTTTGAGGACTTAATATCGTAACAGCTTTGAACAAAGGCTCATGGTAATAAAGGCTCACATTTATTGAGCAACTACTGAGTGTCAGGCACTGTGCTGAGTGCTTCATGTGCCTCTTCTCATTTAATTCTCCGAACAACACTCATGGATGGTATTGTGTACCCATTTTCCAGTTGTGGAAACTGAGGCATAGACCAGCAGCAACCTCTAAAACTCCCTTCTCTATGTCACACACCATAGGCCCATGTTTCTGTCCCATTCGCCAGTCACAGAATAGGTCTAAATTCACTTTCCCCACCTTGAATATCCAGACAGAGAGAAAACTCAGCCAAGCAATCAGGTCCTAACTGTGTTTCTGGAAGCCTAGGGGTAAGTGGTGATTGCCTTAAGCAGGTCATGTGGGGTTATACAAAGTACTTTTGGGGCAAAGCTATTGTATTTCATGGGCATGGGTCACATTCAACATAAGTTCGGCTTTTCCCAGCCTTTCCTCCCAAACCAATTTATTGGAATGCGCCCTCACTTCATAAGCAAATAAACTGTCAATAAATAGTCAAGGTCCTGTTTTGTCGCTGCTCTCACTGAATGTACCTCTCCATTAAGTGAGTCTGTTAATGCTTAAAACTGAACCTTTCAGAAAAGAAAATGAAAACCCCTGATACCAGTTGGGGCTGTGGGAATTCGAAAATGCAGTTCATGTGACTTGGGGCAACGTAGCGAGGCTTCCATTAGGGGATTCATTAAGAAGCACTCTACTCACTTTTAAGGTAAATGGAGACAGAGAGGGCTCTGGAGACACCCACCGTGCATTTGACTGATAGTTATGACCAGCTCCTCTGTACCAGACACTATGCTAGGTATCGACATATGACGGCACGTAGGACAAAGCCTGTCTCCTCAAGGCTTTCACAGTCTGCTGGGAGTAGTCAGCAGATGACCTAAATAACATGTGACATGTGCTAGGCCGAGGGGGCTTAGGATTCTGTGGGAGCACATGGTGTTGAGAAGAGTAAGGCAGGGAAGTCTTCCTGTAGGAGGAGTTGTCTAAGCTGAGAGCCGTAGGCCAAGAGTTAGACAAAAGGCAAAGGAGACGGCAGCTTTCCAGTATTAAGTAAAATACCTAAAGTTAACAGAAATCATGGCACATCTGTGCAACTGCAAGGCACCCAGCCTGTTGAAGAAAGGACAACCAGGTGAGAGCTGGAAAGAAAAGGCAGAGAACTGGTTGGAAGAGTAGCCAGAGCTCAGATCACAATGGGACTTTTAAGCCACATTAAATAGTTGGGATTTTATAACAAGTGCATTGATGGGGGGGGCTGTTCTCTCAATGAACAACCTAACTCATTTTCTAATTTTTATCAGAGAGCTTTGGGAGTACTTTTGAATCAATGCTAATGTGTTAACAACCCTAATATTCCATGTTTCTAGTAGCCATAAGAAATGGAGGGAGGCAGTATGAGGTAGTTATTAAGAGCACAGTTTCTGGAATCAGACGTGTGTACGTTCGAATTCTAGCTCAGTCATTGCTTAATGTATGACATTGGGGCGTTTGCTTAGCTTCCAAGAATCTCCATTACCCTATCTGAAAAATGGGGATAATATGATATTTACCTTTTAGAGCTTTATCAGGATTGTATTGTATTTGCTGCAGAGCAAATTACCACACCTAGAAGCTTAAAACAGTACACATTCATTATCCTACAGTTTCTGTGCACATGGCTTAGCCGGGTCCTCTGCCTAGGATCTTATAGACTGCATCAGGGTAGTATCCAGGACTGGAATCTCATCAGATTCATCTCTGGAGCTTTCTTCAAGTGCCCTCGGTTGCTGGCCAAATTAATTTCCTTGTGGTTGTAGGTTTCATGGCAGCTTGCTTCTCCAAAGACAGAAATGGAGACAGAGAAAGGGAAAGAGAAGGGTGGTGTGGGGAGGGAGACAGAAAAAGACAAGAACTTGAGCAAGAGATGTTTCCGTCTCGTGTAATAATAGACATACAATCACAAATACCTCATTGCCGTTGCTGTGCTCCATCATCTGGAAGCACACTGCAGGTCCCAGTCACACTCAAGGGGAGACAAGTTCACAAAGGCTTGAATCCTAGGTGACAGAGGGTCAGAGTGGTAAGCTGTCCGATGTATGTATGCCTCAAGAATCTAGTAAAGTCCTGTGCAGGAAGGAAGAATGAAAGAGTATAGGCTGGTGCCTGGCACAGTATAGGATCTGTCACCTGTTGTTACAGTGAGCGTATGATTGGAGGATGATGCAGTAAACTGTTGCTGGTGGTTTGTTCACCAGGATGCATTGGAGGCACTAGACTGGTTGGCTCTGTTGGCCCGAGGATGCTAAGAGGGAGAGATCACGGTTCCCTTTCTCGTATTGTAGATGAATGGAAGCCACCTTCCATAAAAGTAAGCCCCAGATGGAATCCTCGCAGGTGCTGTGATGTGTCTACTGATATATGACCGTGCATGACTCAGGCTGGGAATACAGAGCCCATATCCCACATCTGAGCATAGCTGTGGTCACTGTATGCAGAAGGCAGTAAACATTTCATGCACATGTGCATATATGTGTGTGTGTACATATGTGTCTTTGTGTGCATATATGTGGATACACACTCATGTGTATAACGGGCAGCTGTCATCCTGTCTCTGTATGGTGAACTGATTATTGCATCATCGGAGCTGTTGAGAACCTGCACTGGGGTAAACAGTATGCTAGGCTTTGATGTTACAACAGTAGGAAGTATACTGTATGAACTCCCTTCCAAAAAAGCAAACTATTGCGGCAGGTAGAGGACAAATAAACAGACAATTTAAGAATGCCATGTGGGAGTTCTATTTCCAGATACGATAGAACATGCTGAGAATGACCGCTACTCTGTCTCTTCTGCTGAATTTGAGACAAAGTGCACTTCGGAACAGAGAAAGTAACTAGGAATATAGGGACATAGCGTAATGAGAAAGGGTCATTTCACCAGGAAGATATAGCTATCCTTAAATGCTTATGTACCAGGCTACAGTATTTCAAAGCACATGAAACAAAACGTGACAAAATTGAAAGGAGAAATACACAAATACAGTTGAGGGCGTTAAGACCTCTCTCTCAGTATTTGATATACTCTCTAAAGAGAAAAATCTGCAAGACCACAGACATGAACTACACTGCCGACCAACAGAAAATCATTGAACTACATAATCCAGGCCATCCAACAATAGCAGAATACCCGTTCCTTTTGACCTCACCTGGCACATTCACCAAGGTAAACCATATTCTGGGTCGTAATACCAACCTTAACAAATCTGAAAGAACTGAAATCATACCACACTTTTCTTTGATAAAAATAGAATCAAACTAGAACTCAGTAACATAAAGTTAACAGGAAAACCTACCTATGCCACAGGTCAGACTAATCCACGGTTCAAGAGGAAAACTCAGGGAAATTATATTTCAAACTGAATAAAAATTAAAATACAGTATGCAAAGTATATGGTATGAAGTTAAAGCATTGGTTTGAGGAAAATTTATAATGTAAATGCTTCTATTAGAAAAGAAGAAAATTCTCAAATCAATAAACTTTCATCTTAAGAAACTAGAGAATTAAGAGTAAGCAAATGGGAAAAAGAAACAGTAAGAAAGAGGTACTAAATATAAGAATGGAAATAAATGAAATTGAAAATAGAGAAGCAAGAGAAAATCAATCAAACCAAAACCAATTCTTTCAAAGTATTAAAAAAATGATAAATCTCTAGTAAGACTGGCAAAAGAAGAAAATGACAAAAATTAGAAACATCATATGCATTGAAGAAATAATGACATGTTACAATCTATGTACATTTGTTCAACAACTTAAATAGACTACTTCTTTGAAAATCAGTACCAAAACTCACCCAAGATGAACTAGATAATATAAATAGTACAGAAGTTGTTTGTTTGTTTTCGTTTTTGTTTTTGTTTTTTAAATTTGACAGAGATCACAAGTAGGCAGAGAGGCAGGCAGAGAGTAAGAGGGAAGCAGGCTCCCGGCTGAGCAGAGAGCCTGATGTGGGGCTCAATCCCAGGACCGTGGAATCATGACCTGAGCTGAAGGCAGAGGCTTTAACCCACTGAGCCACCCAGATGCCCCAGGACAGAAGTTTTTAATGACATTTAATTTATTTAGAATATCCTTCTAAGACAAATATTTATAGACTCAGATGGTATCGCTGTTTATTCTACCAAACATTTACAGTTGAAAAAACACCAATTATACATGGTTTCTTCCGGAATAGAAAGGAGAAACAGAATACATCCCAACTCATTTTACAAAGCTAGAACTAACCTGATAGCAAGCCCAGGTAAAGGACATACAAGAAAAAGAAACTCAATCTCGTGAAGATGGACAAAAAGTATCCACAACAAAATACTAACAAAACAAACGCAACCACATATTAAAAATAATAATAATAATAACACAGCACAGTGAAGTAAGGTTTTCCCCAGAAACATAAGACTGATTTAATATTTGAAAAGTATGTGTAATTCCCTATGTCAACACAATAAAGGAAAAAAAAAAAACCAGGACCCTATAAAGCCAATGCCAAAATATATTTGAAAAATGTGAATGCACACTGATGACAAAAACTCTCAATTGAAACTAGAAAGGAACTACCTCAACCTGATAAAGGGCATCTGCCAAAAACCCTACAGCTGACATCATCTGTAGAGGAAAAAGGAAACGAGGGCTACACTTACCACTCCTATGTGATCTATCTCGGAAATCTTAGTGCAATAAGGCAAGAAAAAGAAATAAAGTACATACTTATTAGAAAAGAAGACATAGAAATGTACCTATCCACAGACAATATTTAGAAAGTTCCAGGAACTCTCTAAAAGCATCTTAGAACGGATTAATGAGTTTAGTATTATTGCACGAAGAAGCAAGGTCTAAACACAAAGGTCAGTCTGTATACTACATCAATATCTGTATCTGTATCTCTATACTGGCAAATAGCATTTGGAATCCAAAATTTATAATAAACCATTAACAATGCTTCAGAAAATGAAATATTTATGTATAGATCAACAAGCATGTGAAGGATATTTATGCCGAAAACTATAAACTATTCATGCAATTAATTAAAGAAGATCTAAAGAAACAGATCTGGTTTTCGTGGATTAGAGGATTCTACATAGTAAACGTGCTAATTCTCCATAAAAGGATCTAAAGATTTAGCATAATATGAAACAAAATTTCACAGATTTTTTTGTAGATGTAAATGTAAATATTCTAAAGCTCATATGGAAAGATAAATGAACTAGAATATCCCAAATAAAGAAGAATAGAGAGTAAAGCTAGGTGAGCATACCTTAGTATGTTTTAGGAGTATATTTTATTTAATATACACTGAGAGTAATCAAGATAGTGTAATGTTTGGCAGAGAAAAGACACACTGATCAACGGAACAAGAGAGTCCAGAAATAGACCCACACCAATATAGTTAATTGAGTCTTGAAAAAAGTGCAAGTCAAGGGAGAAATTATTTGTTTTACAAAAAATATTGGAACAATTAGAAATCCACATGCTAAAACATATGAACCTTGTCCTACATTTCATGACATACAAAAATGAACTCAATGCAGATCTTAGATCTAAATGCAAAATGCAGAACTATAAAATTTTAGAAGAAACTACAAGAGAAAATATTCATGTCCAGGGGAGTCAAAAAGAGTTTTTGAACATAACTTTAAAATTATAATCCAAAAAAGAAATATAAATCTGATGTAGGATTTTTTTGTAAAAATCTATCTGCAAAGAGCTACGTTTAAGAAATAAAAGAAAGGGAGAAACTGAGAACATATTTGCAAATCACCTTGCTGATAAAGGACAAGTATCTAGAATGAATTCTCAAACTCAAAAGGAAGAAAAAAGCCAGGTTTAAAAATGGAGAAAAACAAAGAGTTGATACTCGTAAGGCAAATAAGTACATGGAAAGATGCTTAGTATCAGTAGTCATTTGGAAAATACAGACCCCGGGATGCGATAACACTAAGACATCTAGTAGGGTGCGTAAGATTGTTTTAAAAAGATTTTATTTATTTATTTTGAGAGAGAGAGATAGAGAGAGAACACATGATTCGGGGGAGAGGCAGAAGGAGAGGAAGAGGAGGGGCGCCTGGGGTGGCTCAGTGGGTTAAGCCTTTGCCTTTGGCTCAGGTCATGATCTCAGGGTCCTGGGTTCGAGCCCCACATTGGGCTCTTTGCTTGGCCAGGAGCCTGCTTCTCCCTCTCCCACTCCCCCTGCTTGTGTTCCCTCTCTCGCTGTGTCTCTCTCTGTCAAATAAATAAAAATAAAATCTTAAAAAAAAAAAAGGAGAGGAAGAGAAGAGAAGAGAAGCAGACTCCCCACTCAGCACAGAGACCCATGCAGGGCTGGATCTTGTGGGGTTTGTAAAATTTTTCTGTGGGTTATTTTTTTTAAAGACTTTCAGTAATGGGGCTCCTAGGTGGCAAAGTTGGTTAGGCATCCCACTCTTGATTTTGGCTCATGTCGTAAGCTCAGAATCATGAGATCGAACCCCGTGTGGGGTCCACGCCTGGCCCAGAGTCTACTTGAGATTCTCCCCCGTCTCCTCCTGTCCACTCCTCTCTCTCTAACATAAATAAATAACACCTTTAAAAAAAAATACTCTCAGTAATGTCTTCTCCATCAGGGTAGCATATTATACCCCTTCTTCCCAGCTCATTTCACATCCCATCCCCAAATGTTAACATCAGAATGATTCAGAACACCCAAAAGCAGACAAACAGAACTCCCCCACACAGAGATAAAGGGCAGCTGGGCGTGGGGCAGAGGTCACCGATGTGGAAGCTGTCTTTTCTCATGAAAACAGACAGCCAGTGTAGAAATAGTCCTTATCCCATTTCTACATAGGCATCTGATTCATAAATTACTAAAGTGCATTCCTGAGAAGTAAATACTTCACCAGCCGGTGACAGACTTATGAGCTAATTAAAATCTGAGTCTTGGAAGAAGTGGTGCCATTAGCTCGATTCACAGGACTGGAAAGCGTGTGGCTGCTCCTTGACTCAGAGGTAGTCGTTTACATGTGGAAAGGAGGGGGCTGGCTTATTAAGAACAACATTTGGTTTGTGGGGAAGGGAGCTCTCTGTTGATGCTGAACTATTTAAAGAAAACCGAAAGTGACAACACAGAGGTTCTCTGCTCCTGGGAAGAGGGAGGTGGATCTGCATGGCGGTGAAGGGTATAGGCTGTGGCACAGACTGCCTGAGTTCAAATCCCAGTTCTGCCACTTATCAGATACTGGACTTCGGGTTCATGGCTCAGGCTTCCTAAACTTCACTATCCTGTCCATACAGATGAGCATAGAGATACCATCTTTCTCATGAGGGTGTGAGTATTAACTGGGATAATGTCTTTAGATCACTAGCAGTGTGCCAAGCAAATAGTTACTCAGTAAATGTTAGATAACTGGCCAACAGTTTTAATGTTTAAGTGTTCAAATTTCTCTTAAAAATTCACAGCCCGTTGGATTATAAGCAGTTTTCTAGTATAAAGTGGTTTGTTCCCTTGGAAAATTAGGATAACATCCATTTTTTGAGCACTTATTATGTGCCAAGTCAAGGATGGTTATAAGCACTTTACACGCACTCTCATTTACTCCTCACAATACCCACGAATATGGGTATCATTAATTCATCTTTACAGAGGAAACTGACAGTGGTGGTGCATTTTTTGCTCCAAAATTTAACCCAAGTTATTCTTTTAAAAAACTGTATTTATTGTAGCTCCCACCTCAAACAATTATAAGATGTGGCCTTGGATTTTAATTCCAGGTTCTAGCTGTTCTTTCTTAGTCTCCTTTGCCCTAGACAGCTGTGGGCAGGGGAGTGGTTCATACAGTCACATATGGTGACTAACATCCCACCCCTGAGTGTGACTGCAGTTTCGGAGAAAGAAAGTCTGTATGAACCGGGTACAGATGTTTTCCCAAAAAATACAGTATTTTTTACCATTGTCCACATCTTTTATTTGTGGTGTCATCAACAATGTGTAGTATTATCCACTATACGTATCACTCTATGACTGTTGGGTTGCAAGAGAGGAAAGAGGGTTAAAAATAACAATAAGAATATAAATAATATTAAGAAGAGCTAGTAGTGTTTCCTATCTATTAGTTCTGGTTATAAGCATTTTATGAATAATAACTCATTTGATACTTACTATCACTGTTTGGGGTTGAACACTATTATAATCAATCCCATTTTATAAACAGTGTAATACCGAGGTATGGAAAAGTAAGTATTTTCTTATTAATTTTTTAAAATTCATATATTATTTATTTATTTATTTGACAGATAGAGATCACAAGTAGACAGGCAGGCAGAGAGAGAGGAAGGGAAGCAGGCTCCCCGCTGAGCAGAGAGCCCAATGCGGGGCTCTATCCTAGGACCCTGGGATCATGACCTGAGGCAAAGGCAGAGGCTTTAACCCACTGAGCCACCAAGGTGCCCCAGTATTTTCTTTTTTCTTTTTTTTATTAGATTTTTTATTTATTTATTTGACAGACAGGAATCAGAAGTAGGCAGAGAGGCAGGCAGAGAGAGAGGAGGAAGCAGTCTCCCCGCTGAGCAGAGCGTCTGATGCGGGGCTCAATCCCAGAACCCTGGGATCATGACCTGAGCCGAAGGCAGAGGCTTTAACCCACTGAGCCACCCAGGTGCCCCCCCAGTATTTTCTTTTAATAAACAAACACAGCAGTTTTTGATGGGAGGGATTTACTTCCCAGTCTTCTGGGATGTCGTGTATACATTGTGTGTGTGTGTGAGAGAGAGAGAGAGAGTGAATCAGTACTGAATCCAGGATAAGGCAGAGTGAGAGTTAGGTAATGACAGTTCTAGGTGTGGTGATGGTTTTAGGGGAAGTGTGTAACTAAAGAATGAATGAGATTCCCCCCACCCCCTACCAGTGGACTTTGGGTTGCACCCGTCACAGGAATGGGCCCCTGCCTTCTGCATTTTTCTTTGTAGCCCCATGGAAGCTAGTTGGAAGTCTCCACTCGCCTTGTTTAGATGACCTGACTTCAAAGAAAGGTAATTTGCAAGAATACACGAACTTTACTGAACAGTATATGAATCAGGACGTTATTGGTTGCAAGTGACAGAATCACAACTCTAACAGGCTTAAATAGAAGACACCATTTATTGGCTTACATAACTGCCATGACCAGGAAGAAACTGGCTCCGGGTGTACACACTGATCACCTGAAATCTGGATCTTTTCTTTGTTTTGCTCAGCTTTTCTCTGTTGATACGATCTGTGAGGGCTCAAAAGAGGCAGAAGCTCCAGACTTATTTTCTACCAAAAGGGCAGCCCTTGTGGAAAACAAATGCTTACTTCCTGAACATTCTCACACCCAGAAAGAAAGAGGATTTCCTTTAAAAGAATAATGGTGGGCGCCTGGGTAGCTCAGTGGGTTAAGCCTCTGCTTTCGGCTCAGGTCATGATCCCAGGGTCCTGGGATTGAGCCTCACATCGGGCTCTCTGCTCAACGGGGAGCCTGCTTCCCCCTCTCTCTCTGCCTGCCTCTCTGCCTACTTGTGATCTTTCTCTCTCTGTGTCAAATAAATAAATAAATCTTTAAAAATAAAACAAAAATAAAAGAATAATGGTGTGTACCAAATTCCATCCTTTTGTAAGTGCTATGTATATATATATATATATATATATATACACACACACACACATATATGTGTGTGTATATATATATAAAATATTAGATCTATTATCACATTAATCTTCACAGCAATCCTATAAAATAGGCATTATGATTAACCCCATTTTAAGATGATATAATTTAGGCACAGAATGGTTGTGTCTGTTGTTTGTTCCTAATTTCCTGTGTAACAAACTAGCCCCAAAGTTAGTGACTTCACAGGGTGACCAGTTGCTGTTTCTGCTGGGTCTTCCAGCAACAGTTCTGTCATAGCTGTGCGTGTGCTCAGGAGTCTGCGGTTGCCAGGTCAGGTGGTACCGGGATCCTTGTGTGCCCATGGCCGAGGTGGTTCAGTTCTGCTCCCCGCGCTCCTCACATAGCCCCAGTAGGTTAGCCTGGTCCTCGCAGGAAGGGAGAGAGGCCCCAGTGAGCTGGCAGAGTTGTGCTGGAGCAAAGGGCAGAAGTACTCAAGGCCTCCCCACGCCCACAGCCCGACGGAGATACAAATGACGTAGAACACTGTGTAAATTTAAGATGCACAACATGATGATTTCATACATGTATGTATTGTGAAATATATTACCACAATACGGCTAGTCAACACATTCATCCCCTCACTTAACGTGTGTGTGTGTGTGTGTGTGATGTATGCAGGTGAACATTTAAAATCCCTCTTAGCAAGTTTCAACTATATAAAACAGTATTTCTAACTATATTCACCATGCTGTATCTTAGTTCCCCCAACCTACTCTCCTTGTGAGAATCTGTACCCTTTGACCCACATCTTCTCATTACCCCTACCTCCCAGCCTCTGGCAAACACCATTCTTTTCTGTTTCTATGAGTTTGACTTTAAGTTACCACATGTAAGGGAGGTCATACGGTACTTGTCTTTCTCCCTCTGGCTTATTTCACTTAGCGTAACACCTTCAAGTTCCATCCAGGGTATCACAAATGGCAGAAGGTATCTATATCTGTATTTATATCTATATCATCTATATCTATATCAATCTATCTATCTATCTGTCTATCACATTTTCTTTACCATTCATCTGTCAGTAGATACTTAGGTTGTTCCCATTTGTTGGCTATGGCAGAAGGGAGACCAGTTATCTGAGTCCCCACCTCATAGTGCAAAAGCCAGAAACTTACTTTATCAGCCTCCCTTGCTACTAGCTTCTGTCCGATGGTGCCCTTGTTCCTGATTGTGAAGTCAGCGATACAAAGGAGCAGTGAAACTCTTGTTTGGCATAGTAAAAATCAGAAATGGGTTTTCCCTGTGAAAACTAGTCACTTATGAATTAACAAGATGAACATTAGAGATGAGGCACCATTTGGATGAAATCAATATTTAGGATATTATTATGGACTGAACTATGTTTCCCCCAAATTTATAGGTTGAATCTCTAACCTTTAGTACCTCAGAATGCAGCTGTGTTTAGAGATAAGACACTTCAAGAAATGATTAAGTTAAACTGAGGCCATTAGAGTGGGCCCTCATCCAATGTGACCAGTGTCCTTCTAAGAAGAGGAAATTTGGATACACTGTGGGATGCCAGGGATGTCGATGGACAGAGGGTAGATGGTGGGAGGACACAACAAGCAGACAGCTATTTACATGCCAAGAGAAAGGCCTCAGGAGAAATCAAACCTGCAGACACCTTGATTTGGGACTCCTAGCCTCTAGAACTGGGAGAAAACATATTTCTCCTAATTAAGTCTGCCAGTCTATTTTTTCTTTTATCACAGTCCTAGAAAACTATTATAGTTATATAGATTAGCTAAACTATTAGAGCCATTCCATGACCTTCAATAAAGACAATGTAAGAATCCCATAAAGCCTGTCAACTTTCCCTTAGGGATAGTGCCTGAGACTCGATTCCTAAATTGTCCTGTATCCAGCCACTTAGTTAAAGGATTTCTAGTTGTCTGATATGGACTCTGAGGCTTCTAGAATCCTTCCTCTGGAATGTTGTCAGGTCAAGGTGATAGTGAGAGCATCTAAAAAGACAGAGGAGGTGCCTGGGTGGCTCAGTTGGTTGAGTCTCCGATTCTTGATTTTTGCTCAAGGTCGTGAGAGTGAGCCCTGAGTCTGGCTCTGTGCTTAGTGGGGAGTCTGCCGGAGGTTCTCTTCTTCCTCTGCTCCTCCCCAACCCCACTCACCCCCTTCAAATAAATAAATCTTTTAAAAAAATAAAAAGACAGAAAACGGGACTTCTCTGGGATTAGCAAACATGATGTAAGAGCTGTTAATAAGGGCCTGTGTGTGAAATAGAATTTGGTCTAAAACTTGGTTTCATTATAGTTGGTAGTAAGACAATGTATAAGAATCAAATGTAGATGTCTTGACCTTAGACTGCAAATAGAGTTATGTTGTATTTGTTCTGTTTGCTGAGGTAGAAGATTGAGGAGTTTCAGTTAGCCACCCAGGTGCCCCGATATTCTGCATCTTTTAATGTCCCTGTTGGCCATTGTATGTCTTCTTTGGGAAAATGTCTATTCAGGATGATTATTCCTTTTACCATTGAGTGGTATTAGTTTCTTACATGTTATCTGATATGTGGTTTTCTAATGTTTTCTCTCATTGCACAGGTCACCTCTTCATTTTCTTAATCATTTATTTTGCTATCCAGAAGCCATTTAATGTTGCCCCACTTTTTGGGGAAGGGAGGGATTCCACATGTTTATTTTTGTTTTCATTGCTTATGCGTTGATATCATCCCAAAACATTGTTGCCAAGACCAGAGTCAAGGAGCTTTCTCCTTATATTTTCTTCTAGAAGTTTTACAGTTTCAGATCTCCTATTTAAGTCTTTAATCCATTCTGAGTTAATTTTTGTGAGTAGTGTGAGATAGAGGTCTAATTGCATTCTTTCCCATGTGCACGTCTGGTTTTCTCAGTACCATTGTTTCGATTACCATAGCTTTGTAGTACAGTTTGAAATCAGGAGGTGCAGTGCCTTCGTCTTCTCTCTTCTTTTTCAAAATCACCTTTGTTATTTTGGGGTCTTTCATGGTTCCATGCCAACTAAGATTCTTTTAATTTTTTTTCTATTTCTGTGAAAAATGCCTTAAATTTTTGATAAGGACTGCATTGAATCTATAGATGGCATGAGTTTGTATGGACATTTTAACAGTATTAATTCTTCCAATGCATGAGCACCGATTATCTTCCCATTTATTTGTTTCTCCAGTTTCTTTCATCATTGTCTTACAGTTTTTATGGTGCAGATATTTCTGCTTGGTTTAATTGATTCCTAAGCATTTTATTGTTTTCAGTGCTATTGTAAATAAAATTTTTCTACTTATTTCTTTTACAGTTGGTTTGGTTAGTATAAAGAAATGTGATCAGTTTTTAAGGTTGAGCTTATATCCTTTACCTTTATTGAATTTGCTTATTTGTTCTAAGAGGGTTTTGTTTTTTTTTTAATGAAGTCTTTAGGGTTTTCTATATATAAGATCATGTCACCTGCTAACAGAGACAGTTTTTCTTGCCTAATTGCTTAAGGCCTTTTGGGGCTTATGCTCAGAACCAAAACACTGTCAATTCTACCGCCCCCCTTTTTTTTTTTCTTCTTTTTTTGCCAAAGAAACTAATGAGTCCAGTCCAGATTCAAAGGGTAGGGAAAATAGATTACCACTTCATGAGAAGGTATTGATAGTTATATAGAAAAATGGCCTTGATAAATAACAGGTGAATAATTTGAGCCGTTTTTGTAATCAGTCTATCATAGTGATTATCAAACACACCCAGAGTTATACTTCTGTTGGGAATCAAACCAAGTAAGTCTGGCTCTAGAGATATTAGAGATATTTTTATATTATTTGGTTGACTTAGCTTGAATGGTGGTCCCAAAAATGAATCAATCATTTTGGCCAGGACAGTGAGTCATTGTCATTGGTTAGGCTTGGGTCATATCTGTACCCCAGGTAAGGGGGAGCAGTGAGCCCCACATGATGCACAGATACTAGAGGTTGTTAGGGGTAGTTGCATAAAGGAGAAACATTTTCAGAAAGACGAGAAATGTAGATGTCTTGACCTTAGACTGCAAATAGAGTTATGTTGTATTTGTTCTGTTTGCTGAGGAAGAAGATTGAGGAGTTTCAGTTAGCTTTAATTTTATACACCTGGTGGATGGCTGGTTAAGGATAAGAAATTAGGAAGAGATGTCTTTAGTATGAGGCAGAAATATCAAACTTCAGATGTCCTGGGGAGTCCAAAGGGAATTGTTTTTACACAATATTTGAATTCTCAAGAGGTTAGCATAACTCCTGGCTTAAAAGACATTGATCACACTTTTTTGCAAAAGAGCAGATGGTTAGATGGATGGATAGATAATGTATGGTGAACAAGTGGTTGGATGAATGGAAAGATGGATGGATGGATGATAGATGAATAAATCAGCAATGAATGAACCTGTAGGTGATAGGTTGAAGCCTACATTGCATCCCACTTCCTGTCTTGAGTTTTACTCATCAGCAATCCCAAGTTGGATATGCGTTTCTCCACTTCCATCTATACCTGGCCTCTATGGCTTTGTCCATATGGTTCCTTCTGTGTGGAATCTAATTTTCACTAATCTTCCTCATTTTTTTGAAGATTCATAATTTTGAAGCCAATTGAATGAGTTAGGCACTCCTGTAATTCTCAGAGCATGGCTATATTATTACATTTGATATTTCTTATGATAATCATCCTTTTACACACTTAGGAATCCCTCACAGTCAGCACATTTGCCGTAATCCTTGCCATTCCCTAATGCCTAACATAGAACCCGACCCAGAGAGAGTGCATAGTAAGTATATTTTCAATGAATCAATAAAAGGATTATTAGTCAACATACAAGTAATGTAGAAAGGTCAAGTAATCTAGGGTAGGCATGTGGGTACAGATATGCATATGTGGATTTTATAGCCAACAACATTTTTCATGTCTTTTCCTTCACAAATATAAGATACATTTTTAAAAGAAAACATAAAAATAAGCAATATTCAGGAATCCCATCCTTGGCAAAATTCCCCCTTTGGTTCTTATGCTCAGTGTCATCAATGCATTTTACAAGAGTAAGAGCACACTAGAGTGGAGACCAAGAATGATGCCCATCTTCTTGTCTCATTGATAACCTGCCAGGCAATTCTGGAATGGCATCAAGAGATCAGTATGGGACAGTGGGATGGCAATGAACGTTTTCAGTTTTATGATCAGTCCTACATGGAGAAGACACATTGCCTATAAATGGGGGCGATCAATTCTTTTATATCTAATCAGGTAGGTATTTTAAAATTTAGGAATTTATGACTTTAAATTATCTTTTTTTATCATAAGAATAATAGCTTCTGCTTAGGCAGCGCCTTCTTAAGTGTCAAGGACTGGCTGGAAACTTTATGTCTACTGCCTCTGCTCAGACAGGTTTTATCTCCATTTTATAGTTGAGGAAACTGATGCAGAGATGTTTGAAGAAACTCACTGGGAACCACTTGACTGGCAGCTGACCTAGGGCTGAGATTTGAACCCAGGTTCGTGTGGCTCTGAATGCTGCAAACTTTCCTGCGTACGACCTCATGGAGAACTGGGCCCATTTGAGATGGGCAGAGCCTCTTTAAGACCAGATCAGTCTTCTCTTTCTAGCAGACAGTCAGACACTTGGTCCCTCCTACATCTGATCAGAGGCTGTTAAGCAAATGAGCTACTCAGCCTTCTGGAAGGAGCTTTGTTGGGGTTTGTTAACGGCCCTGTGAAGACTAGGACACATAAACTATAAATGTTCCCTATTTCCAAAGCTTCCAAAATGCTTCACAGTGTTTTAGAGAAGAAGTTCTACCCGACCTGCCCCTTAGAACCACTTGAGGAACTTTGCGAAGCTGGTGCCCACACATCCATGGTCATTGCAGCATTATTTATGACAGCCAAGAGATGGAAGCACCCTAGATGGCCAGGGACAGATGAACAGATAAAGCAAATGTGGTATGCTCGACCCTTGGTCAGCCCTGTAAGAAAGAAAGGAATATATATATAAAAAAAAAAAAAAAAGAAAGAAAGAAAGAAAGGAATAAAAGGAGAAAGAAAGAAAGAAAGAAGAAAAGCGAGTGAGGGAGGAAGGAAAGAAAGAAAGAATCCTGTAATATGCTACAATATGGATGAACCTTGAGGACATTCTCTAAGTGAAATAAGCCAGTCATAAAGAGACAAATACTATGGGGTTTCACTGTATGAAGTACTTTAGTCAAACTCACAGAAACAGAAGGTAGAAGTGTGGTTGCCAGGGGGGCGGGGGGAGGGGGAAGTGAGGAGATACTGTTTAATAGATATAAAGCTTCAGATCTGTAAGAAGAAAAAGTAACAGAGATGTGTTACGACAATGTGCGTATAGTTAACATTACTGTACTATACACTTAAAAATAATTAAGATGGTAAATCTTGTGTAGGTTCTGCCACAATAAAGAATATTCCAGTGCCTGGCACCTCACAAGAACAACCAAAGGAAAATCCCTCAGTGTGACGTCCAGACTCACCCTGTTAATAAAATGTCTGTTAATGAAGCAAGGATCCAGGACCAGGAACCGAAAACTGCACTGTAGAGCAGTTGTCTGTAACACAAGCTGATTATCAGAATCTCCCCAAGCCCATGCAGACATTTGAATTCCTAAGCCCCACCAAAGACATGGCAAATCAGAATCTTGGGGTGACTCCTGGAATCCCCAGTTTTAACCAGAGACTGACTTTCTTTCTTTCTTTCTTTTCTTTTCTTTTCTTTTTTGTGATTCTGATGAAATTGCAGGCTAGAGTCAGAAAATAAACCATTTGGTTCTAATGCACCCTGGTATTTGCTTGGCTCTCAGAAATGACCTCATTATTACAAAACTAGTTTTTGATATTCTGATTTGTATGTAGGAAATAGGCAGGTTTTAGTACCAAAATTCATGATCCAGAAGAGAGTTTAGTATCTTATTCTCAATATTTTAGGGGGCAGAGGGGAAGACAGAACATATAATTTAAAAAATCATATTCTATCTCATGAGAGAAATGTATATTTCGGGCAAAATACTGTTTTATATATAAGCCATGGAGAGTCAGCTTGACAAGTTGTGTCTGTGGCAACATTTGGATTCTACACTCTAGTTTCTGTGAATCGTAAATCCCACCGTGGGATGAGAATTTGGGTAGGAACATCACAACTCACATCTTTCATAAGAGAAGTGGTTATAACAGTTAAGTAGAATTAGAATAGAAGCAAGATTTTTAAAGGACGTTCAGTAATTTTGGCCACTTTTGCTGCGATAAGGAAAGACTCTAGGACAAAAGGGGGGTGGGGGCTTGGGAAACAACCCTTGTCTTAGTTTAAAACCAGAAGAGATACAGTGACTACTGCCAAAGAAATCTTCCATTTTACTCATGGGGCAAAAAATGTAAAGCTTATTTACATTGGTGAAAGGCAAAAGGAAAAAAAAAAAAGTAAACCATGTATTTTAAAAATGACATTTTTCGGAGTTGCGCTCACATTTTCATTACACCTGTACCAACACATCATTAAGAAAAGTCATAATTGATCTGCCGTGAAAGAAAAATAGTGACCAGCACAGCTTCTTTGCTGTCAGTCCCCTTGTACTCTAAAACGTAATGCTCATTTTGAAATATCATGGCTAATCCAAAAAAAATATACAGCCACGCAGAAAAACAACATCGGTTCAGAATATGAATACATGATCTGCTACTTAATATGTCAGTGTATTTGTCAGGCTGATAACATTAGGCTCCGCGGCATTCGGTCCTAAGCCTCGGCAATATTTGAAGTCTGATACTGTGCTTGACTAAATTTAATACATGGGCCTCCGTAATGGAGGGAATCGCGTTAGTACTAGGCAGTTTGTTATGTTGTATAAAATTGACTACCTTGCAAATACAACAGCGCTCGTAAAAACGACGGTCAGCAGAGGGGACGTAATGCATTTTGGAGGTTTCAGTAAAGGTCCAGATGAAATTTATTGAGATTTTTGCCATTTGGGTGATGATCAATAGAGCCGGGCTAATAATTTGTTGTGAAGACGTTCTCCCGGGATATGACATTTTGCTGAGAAACTTTGGGAATTCAGGAAGTAGACTAAAGGATGATGCTGCCCGAGTATATATAACCATCAAAGACATTCACATCACTCGGAGAGAGGATTCACAGTGACGGTGATTACTTCTTCAGGCATCGGGGATGCAGGACACTCAATTATTGATATGTTCTCACGCATTTCCCAGTTTGGGTTCACAATCATTTGATTGCATGGCTGTTTCAGCCCAGGGTTTTCTGGTAGGTGTGTTCTTAATTTCATTCACGGTTTCCAAATTGCTATTTTCTTAATTATGTCATTGATTTCCACTCCCCCCCCACCCCCCCGTCTTCCCACCTCCTGCTTCACCCGGCCGGAAAATGATCTTCTTTGAAGAAAACAAAAGAATTCCTGTTAGCCTTCATTCACACCACCAGAGCCTACTTAGAACCCTGACTATGAAAACCACTTTTCTTTTGGGCGTGGCTGCTGTCGGGGTACACTGTGGCGTGTGTGCCGTGCTAAATTTGCAGATGGGGTTTCTGAGTTAGAGGAGTATGTGACACGGAGATAGTGTTTGCGATCGTTACCGTTTTAATGCACATATGTCAGGGGACCTGTTAAATCACCACGAGGCAGCATTCTCTTGCTTTATGGTGGTTGCTGTTGGATTTATCTTTTTTTTTTTTCAATTTTGATTAGCTGCATTCCAAGGGAGATAAATTATCTGATCTTCACAAAGTTGGATTCCTCTGCCAAAGATGCGGATATCATTCAGAGAAAAAAACACAACAAAACAAAAACAAAATGAAGATGTTAAAGGTCTGCATTTATAGTATGGGTTTCCCATATGCCCATTTTAATGCCTGTACCGTAAGCATGTTAGAAGTTTCGGGTTGGCCCTTGGTTGATTTCCCTAACCGCCACATCGCTCTGTTCCCTTATGGTATTTCGTTCATCTGACCAATTACTTTTCAGCCTGTTCTCCTAAGGAATCTTTCCATCATGGTGGTTGGACGCGTGGGATAAGGCACGTGCGGTGTGCAGAAGTTTATAGACACTCGGATGACTTGTAGGGAAGCGGAAATTTGTCTGCACTCTGCAGAATGAACACAGAGACTAGGCACAGCAGAACAATTTATTTTCAGTGAGCATGCAAAAGTAAGATTTATGGCTTTGCATCTCAGATGACATTTCTTACATTGTTACCAAGCTACAGCAAATTAAAGGGATCTGTGAATACTAAGGGGTGTGTTTTTGTAATGAGGGAAAAGAGACAGAGCAATAAGAAGATAATTAAGGTAACAACTTGTGAAAAATTAAAGCGTTTCCCTCTTTCATTTTTGAATCTCTGAGCATAAACTTTGTAGTTGTTAATTTAATTGCTGCTGTTTGCTGCATCCCTGAAGAATATTGAGGATTAATCATCTGGTTCATTCCAACAAGAGATAAGGCCTAAGTGAATTGAAATTTTACCAATTTAACCCCGTCTTCCTCCTAATATGACATGATTAACATTTTTCAATTAACAACATGTAATTATTCTGAAGGCCTCATTCCACTTCTTTCAGTCTTTCTGGCTGTAGATTTGCCTTTTCAGGTAGTTTGGATCTGGAATAACTCAGAGAAAGCTCTGTTCTATTTTTGTATCTCGCACACATGTTCAACGGCATCAGGCCTTTGGAATTGCCTTTTGATCTGGAAATCAGCATCCGTAACAGTGGCTTGCGCTTGTGCTGATATGCACTTTCTGTAAACTGTAGTGCTACTCGTCTGAAGCCCAAGAAGGAACACAGTGTTGCTGGAACAGTGTTGGCGATTGAACGGACTGAGAGACTAAATGCCTTCAAGGTGAGAGTTTCAAGGGCACAGGATCCCTGTACATGGTTTTCCATGGAAAATGCAAAGACATCAGGACTCTGGAGAGCCTGGCCTTTCCAAGGAATGGGGTGAAGTCTAGTTCTGACAAGCTTCCCACCATGGTAGCCAGCAGCTACAGGGGCTGCTTGCATCTATGTTAATGAGAATTAAATAAAATTTAAAAATCGTTCAGTCATGCCTAGCCACATCAGTAGCCCCATGTGCCCCGTGGCTGCCATAGTGGACAGTGCAGATATAGAGCATTTCTGTTGTCACGGAAAGTTGTACTGGACAGTTCTGGAAAAGAAAACTGTTATCAAGTGAGGGAGGGGTAGTGCTTATGAGGATCCAGAAATGGAAAGCAAAGGTTCCACTACAGCATTTTTGGCTTTGGAAAACCTAGTCTGATCATCACAAAGAACTTGGAGGAGGCTAAGGGACAGACTTTTTGGTTAAAAGCCTGATATGTGATAATAGTGTAAGTCACTATTGTGATTTGGGTTGAGTACCCAAAGAAGTAATGGTATGGAACCAAGGCAGGTAACATGGTAGACAACTCCCCACAAGGACTTAGAGGGGAAATTCTTAAAGGGTAAGGACCTACTTTATCTTCAAATTAATGTGCACAGATTCAAAAACTAGTTTGGATAGACAACTCCAGTGAATTATTTTTTAAAGATTTTATTTATTTATTTATTTATTTATTTATTTATTTATTTGACAGAGACAGAGACTGCACACAAGCAGGCAGAGAGGCAGGCAGAGAGAGAAGCAGGCTCCCCTCTGAGCAAGAAGCCCGATGCAGGACTTGATCCCAGGACCCTGAGATCATGACCTGAGCCAAAGGCAGCGGCTTAACCAACTGAGCCACCCAGGTGCCCCAATTCTAGTGAATTTTTATTGAGTATTTTATGCCAGTCCTATCCTAAATTTTAAATGTTCTATGTATTTGCTAATTTAATACTTAAAACACCTCATTGGGGTAACTTCTCTTTTCATGGATTTTAAGGTGAGGAAATGGAGACAAGCGAGGTTAAGAAATGTACCTAAGACCTTATAGCGAAAGAGCTGGGATTTTAACCAGGGAGTCTGTGTCCAAAGCCAACAGTCTTACCAAAAAGCAAGCAGTGCTTGGAGAGAAGGATGACTCAGATGTTTGAAGCAAAGCCTGGTGATGGAGGAGGCATAGTTGACTTGGAGAAGGTAATCAGCCAATGCTAATCGAAAGGTTAGGGTGTAAGCGTCAGACTTGGCAAAGAGTTGGGAGAAATGTATGCCTAAAGTCCAAAGAGATTGCAAGATTGCTGAGAAGGAAATAAAGAGAATACAGAAGAGCCTGCACATGGGTCTTTTGGCAATAAGACCTAGTAAATAAGGCCAAGGATTTTGGCATTAGACAATCTTCTGTGCATCTCGGCTTTGCTACTTTGTGGTGTGGGCAAATCAGATGACTTTTCTGGGACCGCATTCTCTCATGGGTGACGTGGAGGCCTGGATTCCCAGACAGCCAGATTCCGTAAGGATTAAAGGAGAGGATGCATGTGTGAACCCGTGCGCACGATGGTCTCAGTTGTGCGAGGAAGAGCACATTTCTGCGTTATTTTAAGACAAGGTTAATTTTATCCTCATCTCAAATTCCACTTCATGGGCAGGAAACATAACCTTCCTTATGCAAAGGGTCCAGACTGTCACGCGGTGCCTAGAGAGCTGAGGGTCGGGGGTGGACATGGCCTGACTCTTACCTCGTTTGTTTCCCAAATGCGCATTTCGTCAGCCATAAGCTTCTCCCCTGTATTTGGTAGAAGCTGGAACCACATCTCTGTTTCCTTTCAGAGGTCTCTGCTGCTTATGAAACCATAGGCTTTAGTCCTTTTATAAGTGCCTGGGAATCTCTGTTGTAATCTGCACGCCTTCCCTCCTTCCTTTGTTCTTTCTCTCCTGTCTTACTGTTTGCATTAGAGATACCCCCTCATTCTCCATGCAGAGCCCTCATCATAAGTACCTTGAAAGGCCTTTGGAAAGCAAACGTTTCTTAAAGATAGCACTGCCTTTCTCTCTATCCTTCCCCTGACTTCCTCCACTTCCCTTTTCCTCATCTTGAAACCAGAGGCAAAGGGGTCCTTTCTACCTGTCTGGGTGACTAAAGTGGGAGGAGAAAGGACAGGAGAAAAAATCCTGAATTAGTAGCCCAAATGAATAGCCAGCAGATTTATAAAATACTTGGCATACTCCCTGGTGTACTATATAAATAGTTTGAATAAAGGGTAGGGTAAGTTCTGTTAATGCTATTTTTATTGATAGTGGTTAGGAGAGGAACACCATTGTGAGAAAATTAGAGACAATTTCAGGTGAGGGTTTTGACCAAGAAGCAAGGGAAGGGAGAAAATTTCAAGAATGTAGGAATGGTGAAAATCGCAGTCCATGAAGAGGTCGAACAGTGAGAAATAAATTGATTGGGCTTGAAGACAAGGAGTTCACTGTTGACCTTTGAGGGGGCTGTTTCGGTTGAGTGTGGAAAGCCCAGCCTCCAGGAGCGCGCAGGTGATGATGAGGCAGGGCACGAAGGAGGGGGCAAGCTCTCGGACGTTTGGGCTGTGCAGGAAGGGGAGGAAACCATGGCACCCTGAGAAGGAGTTTTGGTTGCTGAGTGCAGATGGTAGTGGGATGCAGAGCTCTTCAGACAAGGTGGTGGGCTGACATCAGGGAATTAGAAATGTTAGCCAGAGGAAGCTCTCCCTTGCCTCCATCTGCACTCATGCTCTCCCCTCCGCCTAGAACCTTGTCTCTATCTCTGCCTCTCTCTCTCTCACACACGGTCGGTGGGTGCCTTCCCTCTTTGACCGTTTAGCATAAATGCTAAAATAAAAGCTCTTCACCCTCTCTTGACCATTTTTTCCTGACCCTCTAACTTAAGTGTTCACCTCTTCCCACCCCAGTATGCATTCTAGAACCTTCATTACTTTCTCTACGCTGCTTACTGCAACTTGGAATTATACATTCATGCCTCTGTGGTCTGTCCTCCCAACTTGATATATTTGTGAGTAGAGGAGACCTGTCTATTCAATTAATTGATGGATACCCAGGACCTGGCACATGGTAGGAGCTTACGGTTGTTGGCTTTTTTTGTTTGTTTGTTTGTTTACTATGTAGATGAATGCTTCTGTGAGTTTTGGGGCATCTTTGTAGGCAGTCCTTTGTAAATATCAGAATCATTAGTTCTTATCTAAAACCCTTAAGCAGAGTATCTCAGTGTGATAGCCCATGCAGTAATCAGTAAATTAGGAGTGGACAGCTGGACACTCAGATCAGCAGATACTTATGGGAAAGGTAGCAATGCACTGTCCAACATGTTTCCTTTGTGGGGTCATAATGCGTTTCAAAGAGTCACACATCTTGAAAGATTATGAGGACCGGGGTTCCATAGAGTTCTTTTGTGAAATGCTTTTGATAATCAGTTGGCATTTCCAAAAGGGGTTCAAGTTATGGTTTCCTAAGCGTCTCAGAGCCTAGAGCGAAAGTCAGAGAGAGAAGGAGAGAGTGAGGATGAGCTCCACTTGGAAGGAAGGACGACACCTCCTTCTGCTTTGTAGGGCTCTGCAGGAAGCTACCCACAGCAAACCCTGGAAACTCCTGATGATTATCCATGGTGGTTTCCGAACCATGAGTCATGGTATTCAACGAGGCTCTGGCTTTATGGGACTGGTGTGTCTAGACTTGCAGTGGGCTGGGGAGAGAGTAGGAGGATTCTTATGAGGAGACTAGGAAATAGCCAGTGGGTGTTAGTACTGGGCTCAGCTTGCTTCCTATCCTTCGTTGTCTGGAAACTCAGAGAGTTAATCGCAGGGCATGTATTCACATTCAATATTCATTTCCCTGTACCCACAGGATGCCAGATGTGGTGCTTGGTTCTGGGAATATCCTGCTGACCAAAACAGATAAGGTCCCTGCTCTGATGGACCTCAGAACACAACTTGGGAGACAGCTAGTGTACCTTATCCGGTGATTATTTAATGGAAGTTGTGAGCAATCCTGTAAGAGGAAGTATGCGGGCTTCAGTGAAAGCAAAAACATGGAAATGGAATTCTGATAGAGGGAGTCAAGGATCTTTTGGGGGGGGAGGAGGTAATGTTTGTGGCTCTCCCTGACCTGATAAAGGACCCCATGTTAATAAATATATTAAGTCCACTTGTACTTTGGATGAGTTAAATGGATCTAAGTTTAGCATTTCCACGTGTTTGAAAGAAATAGGTTAATATAGTTTTCCAGGATTCCCCTTCTCGTGGCTTAACATTTAATTCACCAGAAAGTCCTAACCCAGCTTCCCCTCTCCGTCCCCCACTGCTCTGTCCCCCACTGCCTAGTCGAAGCCACCATCAACTTTTTGCTCAGTGACTATGTAGCCCTCTACTGGACACCTTGCTTCCGCGCTTGCCTGTCCTCCATGCAGGCAACCTGAGTGGCCTTTTAAAGTCATAAATCTTGTCATGTCACTCACCCCCTTAAAATGCTTCAGCGGATTCCCATTCCACTTAGAAAGTCCCGACTCGTTACCATGCCCACAAGGCAAGATCCAGCTCCTGGATCCCTCTCTGACCTCATTTCTCGTCAGTCCTCCACCAGCTCCCATCCTCCACTCTGCCTTCTTGAGAGCTCCTGGAACATGGCCAGACTCTTTCTACCTCTGAGCTTTTGTACTCACTCTTCTCGATACTGTTCCCCACATAGTGGAGAAAGGTTGGCTCCCTCACAGCCTCCGGTCTCTACCTCAGTCAGATTTCCTTACTGGCACTTTCCCTTGTCTGCTCACCTTCTCTCTCATCAGTCAAAACTTTGGTCCCTAACATCACAATCGAACATTTCTTTGTCAACACGTGTGTCTTCCCTGCTTAGACTATTGCATTTGGGCAGGGACTGTCTCTCACCATTTTATACACTGTATTCTCAACGTCTTAGACCGTTTGGGGCACATAGGGTTGCTTTAAAAAAAAAAGTGTGGCATGAGTGAATAAATGATTGAACAAGTGAAAATGGTCAACCCTGAGTCATTTTCTTTCCTTTTCTTCCTTCTTCCTTAATATCCTTGGCTGACACATTTGGAGAGTATTTTCCTGTGAGAATCCATTTCTACCCATGATATAGCTGGTTTCTGACCCTTGAGATAAAACTCCAGAATTGGAACTGGGTGGCAGAGAATGCTTTAGGAGAGGTAAAATTTGTCATTAGTATTATTGTTTATGTGTCCAGTGTCCTTCATATTTTTCCCTTTATATAGCATTTGACATTTGCAAAATGTTTTCCATTTATTTTTATGTAAGGGAAAGCAAAAAGCCGTACGTGATTTTTTCAAGTGAGCATAAAAGCAAGGCTTCTGATTCAGGGTGATATTTGTGTTTTGATCGGGACAAATTAAAAAAGAGGGAGATAGCCACAAAGAGAGAGAGACAGAGAGGAACAGAGAGGTGACAAAGAGAAAGAGAGACAGAGAGAGCAGTAATGCGTCTAGCGGCCTCCCAGCCCCCACCCCACCCCCAGCTCTCAGGGAGAGAACAGCCACTGCAGGAGGGTGGCAACATTAAACGACCCAAGAAAATGTGAAATGGTGTGGGGTGTGAGATTTCTTTATTAGTCAATTTAAAATAAAATGTGGCTCAGTAATTTAGAATGTGTCTGGAGTCTAGCAGAAAATTAGCCATATTCACATATGCTCCCCCCTCCCCTGAAGGCAATAGAAGCACCAATAAAAATAAAAATAACAATACCTTATATTTATGGGGTGGCTTTCTCCCAGAGCTTCTTCTCACTCACCCTTTTTATCTTTCCTGTGCCCTTGGAGGCAAGCAAGGACCTGAAGCCTAGAAATTCAGTTCTGCAATTACCGTTGTCATCATTCAAACTTCTTAGAAGGTCTTCCTTTGAATCATACATTCATTCATCTGTTTATTCATTTATATTATTCAGGAGCATTTACTGAGCATCTACTGTGTGTCAGTAAACCTCTGGGGATCGTGCGAAACTGTGAATGGCTTATTAACGGCCCCATGCCCAAGATCTTACACAATAATGTTCGTTCATAGACGTTGGCACAGTTTTGTTAGGTTTTCCTGAATCGGTCATGATTTTCTTTAAAGCACGGTCTTGTCTTCAGAGCGTTCCTCTTCGGGTTCCTGGGTGCCCTTGAATGGCTTGAAAGTTTGAGTTCAGAGTTGGTATGGGTGTAAAGTGACTCCTCCAAGCGAAACGTCTGCATAGGGATTGCCCTCTGGTGGGTAAGCATGTGCCTCTCTCCCTGGTTTGCTAATATGATCGTTTTAGGAAGGGCAAGGATAGACTCCTTTTCTGATCTTGAAGATATCCTCATTTGCGGGGGTTCTCAGACCTGTAGAGTACATTCAAAGTGAAGAAACTTCTCCCAGAGGAGTGGATATATGCATAAAGACTCAGCATTTTGTACCGTTACTTATGGTCCACAGTTTCCATACCCATTCTTGATCCCTGGTCACCAGGTTAAATGCTCCGGATAAAGATAAGTCCAGGTCTTTTAAAAATTCTGCATGTAGACAATTAGGGATGCAGTGAAAGTGTCTTTAAATGATGGCATCACTCCACACAGAAGCAGACTTTCCCCGGATAGACTCCCTCCCACTTACATCCGAGAAAATAAAATGTTTTCCTGCATCACTCTGAAAAAGAGCCTTAAATCAATAGCAAATCAAGCCACGGAATAAAGGAATCTTTATGGCCCGGGAAGGTGATTTCTAAAGGTTGCCTTTTAGCAGCGCTGGGTTTGTGTCTCCCTGGGGGTCTCCAGGAAGTGCCGTGTCTCTGAGCTGAGGTGCCTTTGCCTACTCGAAAGTCACCCCCTTCCCGCCTCCGCCAGTGGAGGTCAGGGGGACGGGAATTCGGGGTGGGTCAGCTGCCATCTCTTCCGCAACAAACCCTGGGTCAGATCAGCCGCAAGGCTCATTCAGTCTCAATCTTGACACCGATCCCTCTTCAGGTGTAGACATGTGCAGGTCTCAGAGGGGCTTTCCAACAGCCAGGACATCCTCCCACTTCTTTCTCTCTGCCCCCCTTTTTTTTGTTGTTTTTAAAGGGAGTTCAGAACCTCATGTGAGTAAGCAATTGCTACGTTTCATTTTCCTGGCTTCTGTTAGCGAGAATATTTTGCGGCCCTTTTCGTTTTGTGATTGCTTAATAGCCAAGTTCAAGCTTATCTAGGTGCTGAGGCAGATCTTGAAATAAGCAAACAACAATGTATCTTTGAGCTTGATGTATCCCAGGGGCTTGGCCCCACGGTGGGAAGACATAGAAATATGTCCGTGTCTCGCTACGTGTGTCTCTCCCTCGGGCCCCAATCCCTCTCCCTAGCTTACCCATATGGCTGGTCTGGTTCTCGGAGGCCCTCATCCCCTCAGGTCTACGACCCGCATGCGGCGCAACAGCGGTGGCCACGCACTCACCTCCCTCGCTCCGTGGCAGCCCCTGAGTTCTTCCTTCCTCCCCGGCACCCCTCACCCCATCTGCCTGCTGCTGTTTGATTACCTGGCTGGGGGCTAAGAGTGCTGTAATTAAAACTGCTCACTCCCTGTTCTCCTGACTGTTCCAAATGGGGGAAGAACAAGAATTAAAATGAGATTCGCATGTTTCAGCATCTCTAGATGGGGGAGGGGAAGGGCGTCGCATCATGTACCCTGGGCCGGGGGTGGGGGGCACCAAATGCTGGTCCCAGTTCCAGCTCTGTCTCCATCTCCCCTGAGACTCAGCCCGAGACCCTGTCCAGACTCTGCAAATGTCAAGTACTGAAATTCTCCTTTTCCCTGGCACTAAAAATGATCGCTCTGCTCGCATATAATGTGTCTTGCCTTTTGAAAATGGACTCGCAGTGATGGTCTTCCCCAGGCAGAAGCAGAGAAGGAATTGCAACATTGGCATATGCGGCTGAACCAGCAGACCCCCTCACCTGTACCCATTGGCTTGTTTGTCCCAGTGACTGGATGAAAGGGGGCCTCAGCTTTCTGATACCAGAGAGGGCTACACTGCTTAGGCCAGTGGGGTTAATTTTCGTATTTTCTGCAGCTCTTCCTGAGCTCCTCATGGTAGCAAAGTGAGAGCAATATTTCTGTGACCTGAGAATGGCGCCTTCACCCAGCAGTGGTTCTAGTGGGTATTTGCATTCTACGTGATCATGGGTCTTCCTGTTGTTCCATAGCCTGCTCCAGATCTCCACTGGGGTCGGTGTGCTGTCTGTCGTACAACTCAGTATTCTATGAATTCACCAGCCAAGAGACAGGAAGTTAAAGTTTTAGAAGCCAAAGTCCCCTCCCCTCCCCCCGAGTCACTTCCACCTTGCACTCACTGCTGTTGCTATGAGTGATTCGTAGTTTGTTCCTCGGGAGAAATCTGCTCAAACAGCATGTTGGGTTTGACAGCAAACAAGTAGGACCACAGGGTCTGTGACTGGTCACAGGACTTCCATGGAAAATGTTAATGGAATAAGGCCAGGAACAGGAACAATGGAGATGGTCATCTGAGTAGCTTTCTCAGGGGTGGTTTCCCCCCTCAGTGTCTTGTAGTCTTGTGGGAGGCGTGCGAAGGTAACAGCCGCCACCTCAGGATCAGGGGGTATGGAAAAGGCTGCTTTTTAGCAGATGGCGGAAAACGGATGTACCAACCCCATCACAGCTAGTCCTAGGAAATGAGACAGCATCAAGGTGGAGAAACCAAAAGGTGCTGGCTCTGGGCCCTAATCCACACAACAGATCTTTCAACCTTGCAGTGCTTGGACCCCATCAGACCAACAGATATGATGACAACGATATGTTTACTACAAATGGGTGAAATTGAAAGGTCTACAGAGGTATTGTCTGTAGAGGTGTCTCTATTTTAATGATCCTTTCAAGACAACTCAAGAGGGTTTATCTACAGAGAATCTCCCTTTTAATGATCATGGCAAAGAAATCCTGAGAAGGTGGTTTTGAGGAACTATAAGGCTATCCCAGAATGAGTTTTTTGCATCCACTTATCTTGCCCCCTCTTTTATTTTTGCCTGTCTCAAGTTCTCCCTTTACATATCTGAACCCCTCTTTTGTTGTTTGCGTCTCCACCTCGGATCCTTTTTGGACGCCAAGAGGAGGCTGGACACAGTCAGTGTGTTAAGGCTGCAGTGCCCGGTTCCCTGGGCAGAAAGCTGAGCTGTTTGATCGAGAGTAGAGATTTTCCAAGTTTGATTTTCTAACGACTCACCCTTTCCCTTGTACTTGTGATAAATTCCAGTTGTATAGTTTAAATGATCATTGAATAGATGTGCTGCTCT
The DNA here is from genome assembly GCF_002288905.1 of Enhydra lutris kenyoni. Lineage (NCBI taxonomy): Eukaryota > Metazoa > Chordata > Mammalia > Carnivora > Mustelidae > Enhydra > Enhydra lutris. Next base: position 10,064,433 of record NW_019154129.1, on the reverse strand, counting down.
GCTGTCTCCAGTTTTAACATGCTTGAATGATCTCAAAATGAGGCAGTCGTTTGAGCAGAAACCCAGAGAGGCCTGGGAGGCAGAGCCTGCCGGAGACTGATCCTGAGTCCGGCAGCCCCAGGCACTTGTCTGCAGACAGGCTCTTGAGGACGTTCGTAGCAGAGTGACCCACGGGTCACCTTTGTCATTCCTCTGCCTGCTCCCAGGACTCAGCCAGATGACTTGGCATCTGCTGAAACTCATTCAGTCTGATGCCTTTTTGTTGAAAGAGGCATCAAGACCAAAATACCTGGAGCCACAGAGTTCTGCTACTTTCCTACTTGATAGATTGCTTCAAGGTCAGAGGCCTTCTGGTCTACCTACCCTACACTGGCTATTTCTTCTTTCCGAAAGAGCCCCTTCCTCACAGCAGGGCGTGGTCTGAAAACCTGGGTTTATCAAGATGGAAGAGAAAAACCAAGTCTTGGAAATCATCTCCTGCGGCTCAGTGTCCTCAAACCTGCCCCTTTACATCTGACCCAGAGCCAAGGCTACCAGACTTCCTTCCTGGTGGTGGTTCAGTCTTGTAACAGTTGCTCTATGGCTGTTTGCCTGTTAAGGAGTTGGCAGTAGTCAGTCACATCACCCAAGACTCAGGGTGAAGAGTCAAGTCTCTGGGTTTTATCTCCCGATCAGCACGAAAACACACCCTTTTGTTCCCTGCTGCATTCCCGAGGTGGAGTCTTCGGTGAAGACCGCTCACATCCCTTGCATGGGTTGGTACAAACTCCCTGTCATCTTTTCCCTCCCCTACCACACCCCCTCTCCATGCCATTCTGCCAAGTGCAGCCCTCGGGATCTTTTCATCAGCAGAGCCTGGTTCTGTCACTGCCTGCTAGAGGCTGCTCGAAGACTGGCCGTGGCTCTCAGCAGAAAGCATCTGTTCCTGACACTTCCCTCCTCATCTGTCCAGGACACGCCATCTCATCTAGACTCCCAGCTGCATCAGGTGACTCGTTTGGAGAACATGCCATGTGTTCCTTATGCCCCCATCTTTGTACGCAGCGTGGCCTCTACTGGGACCATTCCCACTTCTGTTTGACCTCGCCGCCTTTTTTTCCCACTATCATTCAAGAATCCAGCAGAGATTTTAAATCTTATGGGAATCTTATGGGAAATCTTATTTTAAAGCTTATGGTTAAGGGCAGGCAACTCTGCCCGGGGCTGAGTTGCCTGTCCTTCTCCTCCTCTTCCCTTGTGTTTATTCCAACCAGAGGGTTTTCTTGGTCTATTGACGCTTGCCTATCAGTAGCCTCTTTCTGTTAGGACACGCAGTTCTTCAAGACAGGGAATGTGCTTCATTTACCCAAGGCTGACAACAGTTTCAATGCCAGGGAAAGACTTCTAACTTATTTGTGTAGCCTCGGCTATGTCCCCTAATTCTTCCTGGCTCTCTTGTTTTGTCTTCTTTATCGCTTACATATTAGGCTAGGGCCCACCCTGTGCTAATGCCCCATGATTTGAGGAGATTATTTGTGAACATCATAAACCTAAATCGGTCCCTAGGCTACATTTGAGAACTGCTGATTCACACTACACTGTATAAAGTCGCAGCCATAACAGCTTCCACCCTTACTAGCACTCATTGATGAGAGCAGCAATTCCATAAATGATCGTGCCATGGAGAAAGTAAGGAACGGGGCTGTTGGATCAACTCATAGAAGACGGTCTCCCTGTTAGACTCCGTTGCTCACTTCCAGGTTGTTTCTTTCTCTACTCACTTCTTAATTCTTTACAACCGTTATCTCCTCCAGGAAGAATTATTAAAAGGTGCAGTAACGTTGCAAAGGAGATAAATCAAAGATTATTTGGATATCAGCTGTTAACTTTTTGCTTCTTACTTGGGGGAAAAAAAAAACATAGAGCCAGCAGTGTGCACTGGAGCATATGTGGGTTATTAATAATTTACTCAATCTATTGATGCTTGTTAATTGCAGGAGCTGAGAAAAGTTAGTTAATGATGTGCCTGCTTTGCACCACATTATAATTATGATGGTAGTTCCCCTATTATTAGGGCTGAGTAGGTGTTCCCATTAGAAACCTTAATTTTCAAGCTGATTGTCTTAGCCATTTTAAATTACATCAGGCCATATCTTGGCAGACACTTTCTGAAAGCAGATGCACTTCTTTCCAGAATTATTTTTATGGTAGTACAGGAGTTGTCTCCTTCAAGTGAAAGAAACTGTGAAGTGTGTTCCACTTGCAGGAACTCTGTTTTGGATCCCCCACCAGCACCCCAGCATTGCCATGCATGACGTTGTCAGAAGACAAGCTCTCTGTTGACCCGGAAGCCACATTGGCTAAACTCAGACCTTCCTGGGAAAGTGAATTTTTAAAAGTCAGCCACAGAACAAGAAGTAGGTCACACTTTTCTTGCTATCACGTGGATCCATCAGAACATTTTTTATTACAAGTGATGGAAATTAAATTCCAACGAATTTAATCTTGTTTTTTTTTTAACAAGGAGATTTATTGGCTCATGAAATAAGGAATCCAAAAGATATATTTTCTTCAGGTAGGGCTGGGTCCCAGGGTTCAAATAACGGTTACTGATGCTATGTCTGTTCTCCATCCTTGGACTTCCTTCTGAATGTTGGTTTCATTCTTGAGCAGATTTTCTCCATGTGGCCAGTTGTAGCCTCCAGGCTGTATTCTTAACAGCTTATATTTTGAAATAAAACATCCTCTCCCTTTTAGCTTCCATGTATAGAATTAGGGAGGTATCAACTCTACTTGGATTACATCCTCTTTCCTGAACTGACGCCTGGGGCTAGAAGGAGAGAGAATTCTCATTCCAGTCAAGACCATGTATCTAGCAGTAGCATGGGTCAGGTCTGCCCAGCTTTACCAAGCCCACTGCAAGGAATGCACTCGACCAGCAGAAAGAGAAATGTTGCTACCAGAAAAATGAGGAAGAGATGATGGGCCAGAAACAGAGTGTGGATTTCCTGCACCACAAGTGTATCCACCACCTCATCCCATCCCTTGGCAGAGCTGATAGTCAAAGAACGTTGCCTTTAACTCTTCATACCCATCACCGTTCAAAACCCCTTTGAAGCTTCGATCTCAGCGTGAACTTTAGCTTCTTTAAAAAATGGTGCCCGTCAAGTCTGGTGCTTCCAAATAGCCGGTCAGGCCGCCTTGGTAAAGATGTGCAGTAAGGTCTTTAGATTCCGTTTGCATCATTGCTGGTGGCCTCTCTTTTGTGCCAGTGTCATCAGTAAGACCTGAGCCTGGTGGGTGTACATGTCAGGGAGAAGGAATTGATTTCACTTTGGAAATGCAGCATGAGGAAAACAAGTGGCTAGTTCAGCTCCCACAGGAAAAAAAATAATAGTTTAGATGAGTTCTTTATGGAATGTAAACATGGATTTTATGTCTAAACATGGCAGAACGTTTTCCCTCCCTGGAAGAGACAACAGACAGTGATCGGCACAGAGCCTGGCACAGAGGAACTGATTTTTTGGGAAGACTCCGAGGGACCCCTAAGAGACAGAGATAGCTCCTGAGAACAGATGTGTTCCGGGCAAGGCAGAAACCAAGGAATGGCCATTGCCACTACATGAAGCCTATTTATTTTTATGCAGGATGTGTCTGTTTGTGATTCTCGTATTTTGTTTGTGTTTGGTTATTATTTGGTTAAGTACATAAAAACATGACAGAGCTTAATATTTTGTGTTAAACCTGTCTTTTAATGTTATAGTCTGTCTGGGGGAAAAATAAAGGGAGCTGAATTTCCCCCTTTCCTCCTGTTATAAATATATCTGTGTTGCTTGGTGGACACAAACGCTTTTTCATTCTGCAATAACTCAGCTTTGGGGCTGGGTAAAAACCTCTCTCAAATGCATACCTGGAGGCGTGGGTCAACATCTCCTGAACTTTCCCATGTCTATTGATTGAAATAAATCAATAAACATGATCTGATTTAGTCTCTATGGCCAAGCTATAAATGCAATCTTTTATTTTAGTCTTCCCTCCCCATCCCTTGTTCCAGGAAAATTTTGACTTAAGGACAGAGGACATTTATTGGATAGAAGGGGCATCTACTTTATTGTTGTGCTTATTATCAACTAGTCATTGTGAGGGGGAAAAATACTGTGAGAAAAGTTCCCCAAAGAATGCAGCCATCAGATGTTTTTGCTCTTGATACCAGAGGGAAAGAGAGAGATGTAAATTATTCTAGTTAGGCATTAAAGCTGATAAAAACATCCCTGCTCAAATAAGGAGAATGGAAATAAAGAGACAAAAACATTCTGTTGACATCTCTGTGGATTTACTTTTCAATTTATACATCATTGCCATCATCGTTGCTGCTTCCGTTATTAATATTTTAACAGCAGATTTGTTTAAATATTCTGGTAGAATATTTAATGGTCTAGATTTTGTAGGAAAAACTTTGTAGATAGAAAAGCACTCTGGATTGCGTTGCAGGATTTATTTTGTCATCCAGAAGTCACTCACTGAGCACCTACTGTGTGCTGACTGATGTGAAATGAAGAGATAAATGGGATCGAGTCACTAACTCAAGGGTTTCCATTCAAAGGAAGATGTGCTCTAAACACACAAACGGTTGCGTGCTGTTGTGTTGGAAAGGAGACATGTGAAAAGTACCGCAGGTGGAGGACTAAGCCTCAGCCATATCTCTCCTCCGACAGATCAGAAAAATGGCAACTGAAGTGCATGGCGCACATTTTATGCCAATGTAGGAGGGGTCCGCAAAGTGAGCCCAATCACAGAGCGACCCTGCGATCTTTCTTATGACTTATTCTAGAAGAACTCATTGTCCTGAGTCCCCTCAGTGATAGGAATGTCTCACAAAGCAGTCACTGTTACGTGGTTTCAGTTGTTTGAAGTTCTCCCATACGTTAGATTGAGCTCGACACCCGCTCTTCTTAGAGTTATAGAAGGCATTTTGAAACTGGTGAAGGTAGAGGTGCCTGGGTGGCTCAGGTGGTTAAGCATCTGCCTTCGGCTCAGGTCATGATCTCCAGGTCCTGGGATGGAGCCCCATGTCCAGGTTCCACCTCAGCGGGGAGTCTGCTTCTCCCTGTGTCTCTGCCTCTCCCCCTGCTTGTGCTCGCTCTCTCGCTCTCTCTCTCTCTCAGAAATAAAATCTTAAAAAAAAGAAACTGGTGAAGATAAATGAACTATTGTAAGAAAATAGTAATAGGCAGTCGTACAAGTTAGCTTGGGAAGTTTCCAGACCCTCTACCTGCAGGCGTGTGTGTGTGTGTATGTGCTTACGTGCACACGTGTGCATGTATCTATGTAATATGTCTATGTCTATGCAATAGTATGTAATAGTATTACTATGTAATAGTAATGGAACATTACTATTGGATAGACATTTTATCAAATCCTCTGTGGATATTTGTTTAGTATTTTCAACAACCTTATCAGCTAACAACCTCATCAAACTCACTTTATACATAAAGAAACTAGAGTTTGCTAACTTGGTCAAATTTACACAGCAAGTGGTAGAGAAGAGACTTTAACTCTACTTTAGATAACTTTAGTCTCAAAAAATCATATTGTCTCAAGTAAAGTAAATTCAATATAATTTGAGTGCTGAAGGTGAAGCTGAACTACAGTGTGTGTGTGTGTGTGTGTGTGTGTGTGTGTGTGTGTGTGTGTGTTTATAATATTAATGCAAATTTCCCAGAGCCTCTCATTTTAGAAAAATCAGCAAATGTTCTCAGTATGTCCATTTTTGAACAGGCTGAGTACCATTATAATATATACATTTTTAACAATCACAGCTGAAACAAAGTGTGGGGATTTTTTTTCCCCTGAAGATTCTGAAAGAATGAGCTTAAAAAATAAATGGCTTTATTGAGGTGTAATTGATACACAGGGAACTGCATATATTTAATGTGATGGGTGTGGACATATGCATACATCTGTGATACCATCACTACCGTCAGAGTAATCAAGGTAATGAACATATTCAACATTTCTCAGTGTCCTTGTGTGTGTGTGTGTGTGTGTGTGTGTAGAAGACTCACCATGAGATATACATTCTTAACAAATTTTGAAGTATACCACACTGTATTGTTAACTATAGACACTATGTTATACATCATATCTTTAGAATTTATTCGTCTAGTATAACTGAAACTTTATACCCTTTGAGTATCAATTCCTTATGTCCCCCACTCCGTGGTTACCTTTAGTCCTCAAAGTAGCAGATCTTGAGAAGGGACTTAGGGAATAAGAGAAGTAACAGCATTCCAAGGAATTGATCCATGAAAGATTTGCCAGCAGCCAAAAGAAGGAAGGAAGGGAGGGAAGGAGGGAGGTGAGGGGAAGAGAAAGAAGAGAAATTCTAGTTATCCAGCTGGTACTCTAATATTTATAAATAAACGTGCCATGTATAATAATTCTACACTAGATATATAGAATTAATTTACTCTTTTTAATAGCTTTATAGTATTCCATTTATGAATAAAACAATATTTAATAGATTTCCTGTTAATGCACATTTATATGGTTTGGTTTAGTTTTTTTTTTTTTTATTCTATTTCAGACACTGCTTCTATTTATACATCTATCTCTCCGTGTTTGCACATGTATATTTATAGGATAATTTCTTAGTTCCGCAAGGGCTATATCAATTTACTTTTCATAGATATTGCTAAGATTTGTCCTCCAAAAAGGTTTCATTCATTTACATTCCTACAACAGATGTGATAACCTGTTTTCTTCACATACACACAGAAAGGGACCTTTTAAACAACTTTTTTTTATATGTATAATAAACACACACCCTCTGCTGTCAGACAGTGAAAGGCTGAAGGGAATTTGCAAGGAGCTCTCCCATTCTGACCCTATTATACTTGATTATGTTACTAAATATTCAGCAACTTCCATACTATTGAGTGTGGAAGAATGCAGTCATATTCTCATTGGCTCAGGTTAATGGAAGCAAACTCACCTGAGCCTCTTTTCAGCTTTAGAATTGCAGGCTGAAAAGCTCCTCCTCGTTGTGTATGTAATGCCTGGGAGTTGGTTGTGAATGCCACCCAGGTTCTTGAAATGGAACGACAGACCATATGCTTCATTATTAAATGAATTCGCAGGACAAACTATCACAGAAAACATGTGTAGGACAAGATACCGTTTCAATTTGGAAGTGAATGTAGGGTAAATGGAAGGTTGCAGCCCATGCAAAGCACAGTTAGGATAGAGGGTTGCCATGGAATCAAAGGAAATGTTATGCCAGCGGTTAGATGCGATCCTGCTTTGGAATGTTGGTGCTCTGGCGTTGGCTGGGGGCTGCCGGAACCATTCAGAATCAGGGTCAACACAGACTGCAGGGTTTTGGGTAGGTCAGTTCCAAGCTCTAGCTACATGTCAAAATCAGAACTCAGTCTAGGAACTCTGAGTTTTTAGCATCGTTGCTGAGCGGCCGTGAGCTGAATGATGATGGTGGCATTGACCATAATCCCACACCCCAAAGAGCTTCTGCATATCACCTCACTTTGTTTGGGGTCACTGGAGCCTGTGTGGAGAGATTAGAAATATTTTTACAAAAAATCGGAATCTAGGCAAAAAAATTAGATTTATTTTGTGTTTTTCCTTTGGTTTTGAAAGTAAATATGGATAAAACCCTTATGATCTACTTTAGGGAGGACAAACAAATTTCAACTCACATGTTTACTTTGATCCATTGGCAGACTTTCAAAGGACTGTTTTTTTTTTTTTTAATTAAACTTTTTACTTTTAGGTAATTATAGATTTGTTGATTTACATGAAGCTTACAAAGTAACACAGAGACCCTGTATCCCAAGGGCAACGTCTTAAAAAAAATGATTGTAGCGTAGCAAAACCCGTGACTGGTCTAATTCATATGGTAAGATCTACTGCTTCTCTTGTTCAGACACTGATGCCGTCCACTGATGCAGTCTTCTGATCTCATTCAGATTTCGCCGATTTTATTTGTGCTCCTATATGTAGTAGCTGTGTACACACTTATTAGTGCCTGTATCGATTCGTGTGTCCGCAACAGACACACCACAAGGATGGTTTACATGTTGCCTCACTTCCTTCTCCCCCTGCCCCTGTCCCTCTCTGTCCTTCCCGTCTTAAGTTTTGTCCTCTCCGGAACATATAAGTGGAATGTGGACAGTATGTAACATTTTGGAACTGGCTTTTTTCACTCACTGCCATGCCCCTGAGACTCCTCCAGGTTGTGTCTTGTTCCTTTTACTTGCTGAGTAATATTCTATGCTATGCATTTGCCACTCAAGTTGCTTCTTTGATAGAGATCCTGGGGCTGAGTGGGAGGGAGCCATTGTCACCCAGTAACGTCGGTCCCAGAGATGGAGAGCAGAGACTAACGCATCTGGCTTAGATGGATATGCTCCTATTTGAAAGGGAATCAGGAAGGAGAGAGAATTAGAATCTGTCTCATGCCAAAGAACACAGTTCCCAAGCCTCTTGAGGACTGTCGCGACAAAGCTGGTGAGCTTTCCGTGAGCTAGCTCTGGAGCTCTGGTGATGGAGGGCAGGACTGGAGCAAGGGCACCCACCTGCTTGCTCAGGGCTCTGTATTCCAGTCTCCCTGCTGTTTTCTCCCACTTCTCTTTTTTTCTGGTTCTGGAGAGCTCAGAATTTTCAGGAGGTAATTTTGTTCACATCTGGCGAGTACAGACGTGGCTGCCTAGTCTGTTGGCCAGCTGGGTAACCCTCTGAAATCCCTGCCTTTCCTCTCTTCTATCAAATAGCTGTACTCCTCCAGTGCTCACCTCCCACCTGCATCAACAGAATGTTGGTAGTTTGCACACTTAAAATGGAAAATAATCTTTGGCGTGACTTTGATCATATATACTCATTATTGCTAATATAGACACCAGATGATTGCATTTTATTATATCTTTGTTTTTCACTAAATGATTTGAATTGCTTCCTTGGGGGAAGTGTCATACTAATTAATTGTTTTCTGTTTTTTTTGACATATCTCAGCATTATCTGTGCAATTATGGCCACGTGTCTGTTGTTCTAAATATTTAAGGCATTTATAACAGGAATAGAACTAATTTCTTCGCACATCTAAAACAGTATCCTTTTGTGATTTTCCGTTTCTGTCCAACGGATTCTGAGGCTTCCAGGTCTCCAAACCTCATGTAACCTTTGACTTTTTGTCAATTTTGTTCACAGGATAGAATTGTTCCCTGTGTCGTTCTTGTGTCTTTGGTCAGATTCTTTCTCCTTTTTTTAAGCTTACCATGTCCTCCAGTCTCACATTTGGATTGCTGTAATGTCACCTCACTTACTTTCTTTTTGTAGAGTTCTCTCCCCTCTAGTTCTTCCTAAACCTAGAGCTGATCTCACTTCCCACCCTCACCTCACTCTGACATCCAAGAATGGGCTCAGCACCGCAAAGAGAATCCCCAGAATGATTGGTTAGAGATGGGCCCCACCCCAGACTGGGATCCTCGAATATTTTTATTATTTCAAGGTGGTTGTTGTGTGAAGGAAGAAATAGTTCCCCACTCCCGACATCCAGCTGGTAACCAAGTCCTGTTCATTACCCGCCCTGAACAAGTTACCAAATCCTTCCAAAAGCTCCGCCTTTGTCTAAACCGCAGCCTTCTCTCACATGTTCTACACCAGTACTATGATAGCTGGTCCTCCTCCTCCCAGCCTGCATCCTTTATAGTCCATTCGGCTGACAACAGCCAGCAGATCTTCTCAAATGCAGACATAACTGTACCTCTGTCCTGCTCAACCCATTCAGTGGCGTCCTGTCTTTTTCCTGGAGTGAGACCAATATCTGTTAACAAGGTCTGCAAGGATTTGTGTGCCCTACCTCTTGCCAGCTTACCCAGCTTTCCATCCCACCGTAGTGTCTCTCCCTCCTCTCCAGCCACACGCATTTCCTCGATTTCCTGGAGGGAATCAGCATTTCTAAAAGTGCACACCCTCCCCTAACATTGTCCGCTTCCTTCCCTGTGCTGCTTTTCTCCTTTGCAGTGATCACCCTTTGACATACAATGTACTTGGAAAATTTATCTCATGTCTTCTTCCACTGCCGTGGAAGCTTGACAAGGGCTGAAATTCATGTATGTTTCATTTACTCCTCCTTCCTGAGTCGTTGTAACCATAACCTAGTTGGCCATAAAGACATGTTTATTGAATGAATGAATGAATGAATGAATGTCTGCATCCATCAATGGATAAAAGGCCCTCATGGAAGGCATTTACACATGGCGCGTTCTCGGTGGTTGTAGGCTGGGATTGCTTCGTGACTGCCAGCCGGTCAAGCCTCTCCCACTTTTCTCAGTGTATCTGTGAGTCCACGTGAGCGGGAGGATGGCTTGGAGACACAGTGCGAAGCTAGAGAAAGTCTAAGGACTGTGTTTTGTGGTCATGTATCCTAAGATAGTAGAATCCGTATCTGCTCCAAAGAGAGGGGGATATTCATAGTGACCCATCCTACGTCCTTCTCCAGGAATATTGCAGTAACACTGTGCCTGCTCTTGGGTTCCTCTTTTTTTTTTTTTTTTGGATATAGTACAGCAAAGAGGTAAAAAAGCTTTGTGTTTTGGTGGAAGATGGGGCTGTTTTCTTCCTGACTTTGACACATGCCAGATGAGTCACTCCACTGTCCTGAGTTTTAATTGCCTAATGTGTAAAATGGCAATTAAAAAAAATAACATCCAAGCAAGACAAACAGACCTTTGTTTCTTCTCCTTCACCTCCCCCCCTTTTTTTCTTTCCGTTTTTTCTTCTCATCCTTCCCCCTCACCCCTTTTCCCTCCTTGTGTAAGAGTGCATAAAATAGTAAATGTTAAATACCTCACATACAGCACAGAATATGTTTGTGGTAAAATACATTATTGCCCTTGTCTTATAATTGTTATCTTTTTAAAAATTGCCTTGAATGTGTTCTTGTTATCGATTCTATGAAGATCACCTATCTCTACTCGCTAGAAAGTCACAATACAAATAATTATCCTACCACTTTCTTTTGTATGATGGACGCAGTCCACTGCCAAGCCTTTGTGAGGTAAAATCCTCATCATAATTTTATCAAAGGGCTTTCTGTAACTCCTGTGTCCCATTTACAGGCACTGCCTTAGCACAGAAAGCTGAACCAGTCTTTTTTTTTTTTTTTTTTTTTTTAATTGTTGAGTCCTGCAGGTTTCAACCTTGGAAACTCTCTCTAATCACCCAGTTCAACGCAGAATCCTTCAGTCTGTCTTATACTGCGCTCTCATCAGCACTGCATTTTGTCAGCCCCAAACCTTCAGCACTTAGGATCAAAGCAACCAGCTGTTTACTTTCCACCATAGACATTACACTCCCTTTCACTAAGGTTTGACTCAAGTCGGTCCCAGCTGCTCAAATGGCTACCTTCATCATGAGTGCAGACCTTTTTTTATTGCTTCTACCAAGACCAATGTTTGGGGTTATAAAATGGTTTTATGGCACCTCCTATCTCTCGGTGATTGGTAGTGTCTAACTGCAGCTCGACTAGTACCACAGGCTTCTGGGGTCATAGATGGGTTCATGGGGAGGAAGTGCCGTGATCAATTGATGATGTCTGCCATGGTCAGGGATAGGAAAATATAGCATGTGCAGGTGTATTTGCGTAGCGTCAGCAACAAGGTGCTCACTCCTGACTCAACTACTGATCCTTCCCTTATTTTGTATCCTCGCAACACTTCATGTGCTCACCTATTCCCCCTCCTTTCAAGAAGATACTCTTACAATAAATAAGAATGCTGAGCGGAATTTGGCCTGAACAGAGGGCGTGCACACATACCTATGGTTTCCTGACCCTGTTATGTATGTAGTTTAGAACATAATTGGTCGTCTTCTTCCTCCTGGGAAGGGAGTCTCTGGAGGCTTAAGGAGGTAGTTTATAAGTAATGATTAGCGACTTGATATCTCCTCTAAGCCTTTTCTCTGGAAATAATTAAATTACCATATTCTCCAACTACATTGGACTTAAACATAACTATTTTAAATGGATGTGCTTTTTAAATTTTTTTATTGTATTGCTTTGGAATGGATAACAAAATACATTAAATTTTTGTTAAAGATACCATTACCCTTACTTCTATTAGTAGGTACATTGATTGCCAAGTGTGAGACACTGAATAAACTCTTCCAGCCTTTTTACTTTAAATCCTTGGATCCCTCTAGGAGTTAGGGAATGTTGTTGTCCCCATTGAAGAGAGAGAGAAACAGAGGGCCATGATGGTAAAATTGCTCACGCAGGTTATAAACCTAGTAGATATCAAAACCGGTATTTGAATATGGGCAGCTAATTCTAGAGATCTCTCTGCTGGGGTACCAAAGATAAGGTTTACATATGCAGAAATAAGTGAATTTTTTCCTTGGAGCATTTCTCTTATTCATCTGAGCAGCTCCTCATGAAAATCATCTTTCTAGATATTTGGAAGAAGAACGCAAGCCCGCATTTATAGAAGTGATGTCAGCATGAGCTCTGGACGGTCAGACATTTCTATTCAGTCCTAAAGTAGGGAGATGGAACGTGATCAGTGCCTTCCATTTGGAGCTCCCAAAACAAGAAAGACAGTGCTCACTCTTCCCTGTAAACAGGCTCAAAGGTTTGGGGGCGACCCAAGTTGGGTTTTCCAGGCAGTGAACCACTAAAAACATATTTGTTCCCAGAATACAACCAGCTAGCAAGGTTTTCCCACTGGTGCTGACATTTACTGTAACAAGAGCCTGTTTCCTTCTCTCAGAGCTGCAGCCAGCTCCTCACAAGGGAGTTGGTGTCTTGCCAGAGAAACCCCTCCAAGCTCCAGCAGACATGCCAGGAAAGCCGGCACTTTTCTTTTCAGCTGAAATGCACCAATAATGGTGGAATGATGTCGAGTTTCTAAAATGACAAAACGAAATGTTGTCTGTATATCATCCATCTGTCTGTCTGTCTGTCCACCCATACTATCTATCTCTACATTTATATGATTATATGATGGTAAAATGGATATGCAATATTCATTTTAATGTCACAGTAGTAATGCCATAAATATAAATGAGCAGGTTTCATTATGTTCCATTGTACAGATGGCAAACTGAAAAAACAGTCACTTCTTGGTTCCCAGATAAATAAAAGGCAAAGATAAATTTTCAAACAGCTCTCTCCTTCCTCTGTCTCCCCAGTCTCCTTCCTCTTCTTCCTCCTTTCCTTTTGTTGTTAAGGAACCCTAAACTTAAAAGTTGGAGGAATAATGGGAGGTATTCTCTGGTCCATCTCCTCGAATGGCATGTTGAAGTCAAGACAACTGGGCTTTAGTTCCCATTTTGGTCCCCAACTTGGGCATGTTGTCTCGCTCTTTGCTTTTCTGTTGCATTATATGTTAACATTAGACTTTTCTATATATGTCTGAGATCTCGGGGCAGGGATTATGACCCTCTTATTTATCTGCCAAACATAGGGATGCACATATAAATAATTCCTACACTCCTGAAAGCATCCTCAGCTTGAGACTCTTAAATCTTATTTTTCTTATTCTAATATCAGCCATCTGAGATTTGGAAAGGTTTTGACTTGCCTGAGTTGAAGTATGGGGAGTCTACTGGCCAATTTCCTTTGAGTATTACCTTGTTTGATTTGGATGAAGGGGCAGAGAATTGTATAAATGTCACTGCAGAGAGCCCTTGTCCCCTGGTAATTAGTAACCTTATCAATTCAGAGCAAAGAGACATGTTCAGAGATTTTGCTTTGGAAAATGGCACACGGATGAGGGAATTTTATGACTATGTATGAAGTGCCTGGTCTGGTGATGTTTTGCTTTTGCAAGTGGGTGACTGACCTCATTCACCATCTGATATGTCCTTTTTATCCCCTGGTTTTTCTATTCCCCTTATTATTCCCTAGAATCTCAGTCTCTCCCCACGTTTTCCACTCAGAGTCTCAATAAACTTCTTCATGAACTCAGTTTATAAACAGTGAAATAGTAGGAGGACATTTCTTTCAAGTTTGATTTTTTTATTTTTTTTTCATGTCAGAAATAATACATATCATTTGCAAAAGTTCAAAACAGAAAAGAATAAGGGGATATAAAATACAGGATTCCAAATTCTACACTCTAGAAATAACTTTTTAATAGTGTATAATTTCTCGTCTGCAGAAACACACACACACACACACACACTTGCACGCACACACACACACACACAACCACATTTCAGAATCGTCTTAGTATATACACACCCAGTTTTTACTCAAATACTCAGATTTTTCCCTTACCTGATGGGTATATAATAGTCTTTCATTAGGTTTGTCATATATGTATTTATTTTAAACACATGTATATTTAATCAAATATATATATTTCAATCAAATACACACACACACACACACACACACACACACACACATGCACGCACAAACTCCACACCCGGCACAGAGCCCAGCACGAGGCTCTGTATCACAGCCCTGAGATCATTACCTGAGCTGAGTTCAAGAGTCAGATGCTTAACCGACTGAGCCACCCAGGCACCCCAGGATTGTTATACAATTTAATCCAAAATTCCCCTTCTGGTGGACCAGTATGCTGTTCTCAATTTTTTTGCTTTTAAAAATATTGTTCCTGTACCTCTTTGCAGACATTTTCAAACAACTGTAGGAGGGACAAGAAATCTTAAGTGGGCTATAAAATAAATGACCTGGTTCTGGAATTAACCCTAAATCATAAACTAAGGACCAGGCTGGCAAGGCCCAAGGTACGTCACCATAGCCCCTGTCTGATGATGGAGCTCTGATGAACAAATTGTAGTCTTAATAATTTTCTCATGGTCTCCAGACCTTAGAAGCAGAGGTACCATTGCCAATCCCACCTTTGTGTTTGGCTGCCAAGGTTGCAACAATGTGAATATTCACACATTTCACAGATGTTTATTGAGTGCCTCCTCGTGTCGGGTGCTGTGCCAGGCACTGAGCATTGAGGGATTTACAGATGGACTCAGTCCCTGCCACAGTGTGGTCTGTGTGCTGCTTCCACGCACCCAGCTGGGGGCAGGGTGGGGGGGAGGGGACATTCTCTGCTCACAAGCCATGAACCTGGTGTGTGGCTGAGTCCAACCAGGGGCAAAGTGGGCCTCAAGATTGCCAGAGGCCCCAGTCCCCACTCTTCTGGAGTTCTCAGTTGGACTCTGTTTCCTGCAACTCTCAGAGCTGAAATTCTGAGTAGGGAGGGGGTATCCATTTCGATTTGGCTTTTTATAGGCAGGAATCAAGAGATCAGTCTTCTCCCTGCTGATGTTTTGTTCTTCAGTAGTTGTATAGCAAGAGATTCTCTTGCTCTCTCTCACTCTCTCTCACTCTCTCTCTCTCGTGTTCATGCTCATGTGCACACACACCCACAGATTTCTTTTTCCCCCAAGGGAATGAACAATCTATATTTAAGAAAAAAACCTAAATCAGCAAACAAGTTGTGAGATTAAAGGTAGCGTTCTGAGGGCATGGGTCATAAGGAAAGAGAGAAAACGAGAGAGAAGTCCACAAACAGCCTGTAATGCGGCCGATGGGGAGAGGGGATGGGAATTGGAGGTTAGATACTATGAAGTGGGGTGGCCCGGGAGAAACCCCAGGGTTGGGGTAGCCAGAGGATGGTTAAGAACAGCTTGATACTAAGGTATAAGTTGTTTGCATTGTTGTGACGATGTTCTCAGCCTCTTGATACACCCGAACAGGCAGATGAAAAAGGGAAGCAGGGTATCTGTCTGTGTACGCCAGTCTCCTCTCAACAGATGTGCTAGGGTGGCTTCAAATAGGAATTCCAGGTGGACACTAGTGACACTGTCAGTGGTACACCGTAGAGCCTCCAGGAGCCCAGAGGAGCAGCCAGCTGTCATGTGGACTCAGGATGGACAGCCAGTAGCTCACCTCTCAAGACGCATGGCAGCATCCCACAGGCTGTGGGCCACCTCACGGGTGAGACTTAGATGAGACCTAAGTTGGGGGTGCACAGACACAGCACCCAGTACCAATGCTCTTGTTGAAATTTCCTTTCTGTCCTGATGACGACAGTGAGACAGTCCCAGATCAACGTGTCTGCACCTAACGCACCTCCAACACCAGCCCATCTGCCTTCGCAACAAAGAGTGGGCAGGTTTCAGGCTTAGCGTGTAACTGTGATCACAGTGTGCGTCGTCATTGCAGTTTGTTTCTGTGCTTCAAGTTCTGGAACAGGAGAGGAACTCTTCTTCTAGAACAGGTGCACTGGGTTGAAGGCTATTCTCCCTGAAATTCACATCCACCTAGAGCCTCCCAATGTGACCTTATTTGGAAATAGCATTTCTGCAGAGGTAATTAGTTGAGGATATTGGGGTGAAATCATTCTGGAGTCAGAGAAGTTCCTAAATCCAATGGCCGGTGTCCTTTTAAGAAAAAGAGAGGGAGATTTGGTTTCACAGATCCATTAGCAACACCACCCCCCTCAGCTGTGACAACCAAACATGTCTCCAGCAAGAAGGCCATGTGAAGACTGAGGCTGGGGCAGGAGGGACACAGCCACAGACCGATGAACACCAGGAGTCACCAGGAGCGGGAAGGGGCAAGAAGGATTTCTCTCCCAGAGCCTTGGGAGGGCACACAGCCCTGCCCACACCCTGAGCTGGATTTCTGCCCTCTGGAACTATGAGAGAAAAAAAAATGTCTGTTGTATTACACTGCTAAGTTAGTACTCATCAGCAAACTAAGGCTTGAGGGCCAAATTCAGCCTGCTGACCATTTTTGTAAATAAATATTTACTTATTCATTGTTCATTCATTTACACATTGTTGATGATGGCTTTGAAGCTACAGTGTCAGAGACGAGAGACCCGACGGACCTCAAAGCCTGAAATAGTTGCTCTCTGGCCCTTCACAGAGAACGTGTGCCAACCCCTCTTCTAGGAAAGTGTTCAATTTCTGTGCATATCTGGGGATGTTGGGGATCACAAAAAAACTGTTCTTGACAGTATGGAACCACACAAGGTGAGGATTTTTAATAATTTTATTTTGTTTTTTTCAAAAGAGAGCACAAAAGAGCAGGGGCAGAAGGAAAGGGAGAAGCAGCCTTCTCTGCTAAACCGGGAGCCTGTCGCAGGGCTCCATCCAAGGACCACGTGACCATGACCTGAGCCACCAAGGCACACCTATTTTATTTTTTTTTTAACTTAGCTTTTCATTTTTCAAGAAGCAGTTTTTTTCCTCCCCAGAGGAAAAAACATGAAAATGAAATGCTCTAGAATAGTTTATGACATTAACTACATTTAAAGGGATTCAATGAAACAAAATTGTCTCCTTTCTTTTCAATCAATCAGCATTAAAATTCACTTACCAATGGCAGCTTTTATATGAGCAGCAGCATTGCTAATGGGAGTGTGGTTTCCCTAGCAAGCAGAGGTTTGATCTGGAAAGTTTGTAGAGCATGAGTGAGTTTCTTCACTCTGAACAGGAAATGGGCCAAGGTCTGATCAGCAGCTGGCTGGACAGTGAAGGGAGATGAGCTCCTGCCGATATGTGCCAGGGAATAAGACTGAGCAAACAAAGCCGGGCAGAGATGAGAAAAAAGTGAACACCAAAACTCCATGGTCAGATTAACAAAATGAAAAGGCAACCAACAGAATAGGAGAAAATATTTGTAAACCATACATCCAGTAAGGAGTTAATATCCAAAATATGTAAAGAACAACTACAACTCAATAATAAAAATATAAGCGGTCTTATTTTAAAAAATGGGCAGGGGAGCCAAATAGACATTTTTCCAAAGGAGACATCCAGATGGCCACAGGGTATATGAAAAGATGCTCAACATCACTGGTCAGAGAAATACAAATCAAAAGTACAGTAAGATATTATCTCACACCTGTTAGAAGGGCTATAACCAAGAATACAGGAGATATGTGTTGAAGAGGGTATGGCAAAAAGGAATTCCTTCTGTTGGTGGGAGTATGAATTGGTTCTGTTCCTGTAGAAAACAGTGTGGAGGTTCTTCAGATAATTAATAAAATGACCATATGATCCAGCAATCCCGCTTCTGAATATATATCTAAAGGAAGTGAAGCTGCTGTCTCAGAGAGATATCCACATTGTGATGTTTATCCCAGCGTCATTCACAGTAGCAAAGACATGCAAACAACCTACGTGTCTGTCAATGGGTGAATGAAAAAGACCTATCTGTATATATTTGTACCTAAACAGTGGAATGCTATTGAGCCAGGAGAAAGAAGGAAGTCCTGCCATTTGCCACAACACGGATGGACCTTGAGGATATTATGCTAAATGAGATAATTCAGACAGAGAAAGACGAATATTTTATGATATCACTTATATGTGGAACGTAAAATAGTTGAATTTGTAAAAACAGACAGTAGAGCGCTGGCTATCAGGAACTGGGGGCTGCGGGAATTGGTGAGATGCTGGTCAAAGGGTACACACTTGGAAATAAAGGATGAATGAGATAATTCCGGAGATCTAGTGCACAGCCCTGTGATTGTAGTCAGCAATACAGTATCATTTACTTCAAAGTTGCTCAGAAACTAGATCTTAAATAGTCGCACAACAAAAAAAGAAATAATGACTGTGTGACCTGATAGAAATGTTAGCTAACACTGTGGAGATAATCATACTGCCACATAAAAATGTATCATATGAACACATTGTACACTTTGAACTTATACAATGTCATATGTCAATTATATCTCATTTAAAAAAAAAAACAAACAATGGTCAGACTGTACTCTGCCTCTCAATCAATGTGAATTTGTGAACCTTATCGGCCAGCTTGGAAGATAGCCATAGGAAACCTAATTAATTTTGTTCATACTGGTACAGAAAACTTTCAATTAAAAGTGGAATAGAATAATGCAAGAGCAAAGCGGTTAGAAGGGTTGTTCTTGTTTTTTTTCCCTACTTTACATCTTGGTTGAGGCCATTTTTATGTCCTTCGCATATTTTACTGAGAAGCCTCAGCCACTTCTAGCCATAACTTCCTCTCCTTCCTGTTACGAATTTTCTTCCTAGATTCCCTCTTCAGTCCCTAAAAATATCCGTGCCGCATTATTTATTCACTCCATAATGCATACCATCCAAAGACAACAATTTTGCCAATAAACTGTTATTCTAATGAATAATTCATACAGCCTTCATTCTCCTGACATGAACAAATACACTTTCAAATGGGAAGAGTATGGCTCTATTTTAGTCTTAACTTCATTTGCTAACATAATATTTTTTTAAAGGTTTTGTGATGTCCTTCTTGGGTGAACTCCATGGGGAATAATTCTAAGACTCTAATTAAAAGAAATAAACCATGGCACAGAATCACAACTGAATTTATATATGGGGTTTTCTACAGTAACAATAGGTATTTGGATGTGGTAGAAAATGGGGCAAATTAGCCCGTATTTCAGGGTAGGGAAAATGTGGAGTCTTCCCTTAATAAGAAGGCAACGCCAATCATTGTTTCAAATTCTGCCAACACTCGTGGCCATAGTCTTCCCCTTCTTCCATGTGCAAGGTACAGTCTGATGGTGATGATGAAGAGGATAATTGTGATGACAACAGTAACATTTTTTCAGTTCCTATGATGTGCTAGGTATTGTACTACGGGCTTTCCATATATCAAGGTTTTTCAACCTCGGCACTATTAATAATTTGGGTCAGATAATTCTTTGTTGGGAAGAGGGGATGCCCTGTGTATATGTAGGATATTTAACAGCACTCCCTGACTATTTTATTTTATTTTATTTTATTTTATTTTTTCAGTGTTCCAAGATTCATTGTTTATGCACCACACCCAGTGCTCCATGCAATCTGTGCCCTCCTTAATACCCACCACCAGGCTCATTCATCCTCCCAGCTCCCTCCCTCAGTTTGTTTCTCAGAGTCCACAGTCTCTCCTGCTTCATCTCCCCCTCTGATTTCCCCCAATTCACTTTTCCTTTCCTTCTCCTGACGTCCTCTGTGTTTATTCCTTATGCTCCACAAATAACTAAAACCATATGATAACTGACTTTCTCTGTTTGACTTATTTCACTCAGCATAAGCTCCTTTAGTGCCACCCATGTTGATACAGAAGTTGGGTATTCATCCTTTCTGATGGAGGCATAATACTCCATTGTGTATATGGACTGTATCTTCCTTATCCATGCGTCCATTGAAGGGCACCTTGGCTCTTGCCATAGTTTGGTGATTGTGGCCATTGCTGCTGTAAACATTGGGTATATATGGCCCTTCTTTTCACTACATCTGTATCTTTGGGTTAAATACCTGACTTCTACCCACTAGATCCAGTAGCAACACCACCCCCCTCAGCTGTGACAACCAAACGTGTCTCCAGATGTGACCAAATGTTCCCTGGAGGACAACCCCCCGCCCCAAGTTGAGAACCGCTGATATGCTTGACTAATTACATCTTCATAATATTCCTTTGTAACAAGTGCATTATGAGCCCCCTTTATAGGTGAAAGAATAGATGCTCAGAGTAAGTGATAGAAGCAAAATTTGGTGCGGGCTTTGCTGCCACACTGAGGTCAAGGCTACTTGGTGGCATGTGATGGTTTAGAGTGTCAGTTCCTCTGCCTTCTCCCCGTGCCTGGAAGATGTTTTTATATTATATGTATCATATATAAATATGTATGATATAATTATTACTTTGGCATATGTGCACTGGATAGTTAATATTATTTTATGTTTTACACATAGATAATTTCAAATCCCTGAAGCCGCTTACATGGGAGGTATAGATGTCAGAATGACAAAATGAATCATCGTTACCTCAAAAATAATAGTAATGACAGCAATTCCACTGTTTTTCCAGCACTTTCTATATGGCTGTCTAAGGGATTGGCCTGGATAACCTAGACAACTCCCTTATCTGAGAGATACCTACTTTGGTTAGCCTTGAACCCAAGACAGTGTGACTAAACCTTATTTTTTCCTGTGTTGTATCCTGAGCATTGCCTACAGTGCCTTGCATGCTGGTTTAATGAGTGACTTCAGAGGGGATGGAACCTTATGGAAAACACAGTGATTGCTGAAGTAGTGATAAATCTTCAACTCAGACACGGGTGATCTGAGCCCAGAGCCAACCACTGCTACCCACTGTGACTCTGGTCATTGGTTTTGATGAAGTTTTAGAATATAACTGAGGTTCGGTGGGGTGAGGTCCAGAGCCGATGACCAGGAAAGAATTCTTGAGACACCTTTGGTGCAAAATGGTGTTTTATTAAAGCACAGGGACAGGACCCGTGGGCAGGAAGAGCTGTTGCCCCCGGTTGTGAGGGGTGGTCCATTATACACTTGCAAGTTGGGAGGGGGGTCAGGGATGGCGTAAGTCTGTAAGGAATTTTGGAAGCAGGGTTTCCAGGACCTTGAGGGGCTGGCTGTTGTTGGGGAAAAGGTTATTTATTACGGGTAATAAACTGTTGTCATGAGACCCTTCAGATGTGTATCAGTGGGCCATATGCTTGGGAATGATTGTCAGTACCAATCTTGGAGGGTTTAGAGATAAAGGAAGTGTCCAAAGGCATTGTTAAAGTAGACTTGCAGGATCCTGGTTGGGGGTAGGGGTCAGTCAGGCTAGGATTGCCCTTTGCCCTTAGCAAAGGGCAAAGGTAGTTGAGTCACTAGAGGAATGTCATTCTGCCTGTTTCAAGGGCTTGTCAGTGGGCAAGGAAATTTAATAACTTTTCTTATGCCTCTGTTTCCCACATTACTTTCCTCCAAGCTGCCCCAGCTCCTCTCCCCACCGAACAGGCCTTTCACGACTACGTTCTGGGCAAGGTCTTTCAGTTTTCTCTCGCGGGTCACAGGTGATGAGCCCTGTCTCTCCCGTCTTGCTCAGTCTCTGTTCTGCCTAGAATGTCTCCTTCATTTCTATTTGTCTAAATCTTATTTAGCTTTTGAGGCCCTGATCAGTCCCGACAAACTTCTGGAACTTTCTCACCTTATCCTTGAACTCTCAGTGCCTTGCAGGAAACTTGCTACCCTTGCCAGCCAGCAATCCACAAAGATCTGTTTGTTATAAATCCCAGGCCTATCCCTCTAAGAAGTAGGATCTGGGGTAAGCAACTTAAACTCCTTGAAGTCCCACTTCCCTGTACTGTCAAATGAGAGCAGTAATATTGCTGGGCACTCCAGTTTTCTGAGGATTCCGTGAGAAAACGCTTAGCATAGCCCTTGATACATAGTATGTTCTTAATTAATTACTGCCATTAATTCGCTTTCCCACTCTATTGCATATCATTGATTTGTGCCTGAGCAGCTCATCTCTCCAACTAGACTGCAGGACTATAGAAAGAAATGTCTTATATGTTGACTAATGAAATTTAAATTAAAAAAAAAAAGAAAGAAATTTCTTCAGAGTGGATCTGTAGGTTAAACGGTGTCCTCAACATTCAAAACATAATTTGCTCTCTTTGCGTTTTGAAGTCCAGTGTCTTTGTGAATAACACGGAAGAGGCCATTTCTCTTCACTTCACCATACCAGAAGGGCCATTGGAAGTGGGTTAATTTATATGGTGGGCAGTCAGCTCGTACTTTCTGAGCACGGAAGCGTCAGGACTGTAACGGTGCATTATCTGTCTTGGAGCTTCGTCGACGTTTCAGAACCCTTGGAACCTTGGCTTTGCCAATGTCTTTTTATATCTGCAAAATTTTGCTTAACATATAGCTTAAAGAGGGGTGATAATCGAGGCGCATCTCCAGTTATAAGTGCCACTTAAAGCGGGATATGACCCCTAGGAGACTAATTTCCAGAAAGCAGATGTGGACTCAGGTCCCAGGTCCTGCCTTGGAGGCTGTGTGGTACGATGGGAAGAGTGCCTTGTTTCACAAGCAGCCTGCTATCTGGATCCTCTTTTCTCTAGATTCACATGATTCGGAGCAATTCAGGAAAATCTTTGTGCGCCCCAATGCTCATATCTGTAAAACGAAGCATCCAAATCAGATAAGTTACAAATTACCTTTCATTTCTATAATTCTGAGTCCCAGAATCAAAGTTCATTGTATGAGCCAATAAATTCCACATTTTCCTTGTTGTACCTAGAATCCACATACCCTGCAATGAATTCCCACAATAGGGCTTTCAAATCCCATTTTAAAAGTCTCCTCTCTCTCTCTCACACACACACTTTTTTATTCACACACACACACACACACACACACACACACACACACACACACACTTTTTTATTCCCCAATGCCCCACACATTTTCCTAATAAAGTATGTAATAACATGAACTGTGCCTGATGCTGCGTTTGTAATGTGGAAGACATTGTTATTCCCACCCGTGGTGGTGATGGAAAAAAACTGCACACTCTTCTCTCTCTGGAAACCACCCTTTGATCCTCAGCCTTTTAGCAACAAACCGGAACTGCTGCTTCCTGTGAATAAGCACCGCCTCCTGAGAAGTGGCCCCAAGTTCCATTAACTGTCCTTAGCATTCCTCTAGTTTCTTTTGCATTGCAAAACAAACAAACAAACAAAAACTCCTTCTGAGTTACCTTGAACACAGGTCATCCCAGGACACCGACAACGTCCGGGAGAGCCTAGAAGCGGGATCAGAACCCACAACTGTGTGTTCACTTCACGGGGGCAGAAGTGGCCAGAATCAAAACCTTCATTTTTGGCTTTTCAAAGTGAGTGTTGGCTTGTCCATGTGGAGTTAAAAAGCTGGCACGTTGCCTTCTGACGTGAAGGTTTGGGGAACATGGGGAGGTAATCATCTCCTTCGGTTTAAAGCTGACCTGCCCCGAGGTTCCAAAGCAGAAGACTCAAATATCCTAGAGCAGTATATTTCAAAACTCGATTTTGGATGCCCCTTCACCCCTGTGGTTTCAGTACAAAAGAACTTCATAGAAAACCAAACCAAAGATCTCCTTTCCCTAGAATTCCATGATAGAAATGACTTTTAATACCCACCAAGAAGAAAAAGTATGAGCTCAGAATAAAGATTGGTGCTTCATAGTGGAATCAGCTCGTTAATCACAGTTATTGACAAGTAGAAATATTATTTTATATAATTCATTGGGGGGAAAATCACAGAATTATCTTTTTTATATAAAAATAAAAGAAAACAATGACGACTGTGTTCCCCCCTCCCCCACTTTTATTTCAGACTTCACCGTAGGCTGTGGAAACTCAGTCGAAGCAACTGTGTGTAGATCCCACTCTTGTGAGGGCCCCTCAGCAGAGACGTGGTGCCCCTGCCGGAGACACGGGTCCCCCCCAAACCCCACTCACTCTGACACCATATAACAGAGCTCAGGAACAACCAGATATAGGTGTCAATCTTGTTGAGAGTTTCCGAAAGGAGGGTGCTAATTTCAAATGTTTTGTGTGAAATGGAGTTCAATTTGAGTGGCAATTTTTTTTTTCCTCTCAGAAGCCATTTTGTCTCTTCTTGCTTCCTCCCTTGTGTTTCAGCATTTGTCATTTCAATTACAGTACTGCAGCCTATTTTTACACTTCGAATGCAATTTCCAGAAACACTAGGGAAAGAGCAGTAAAGATATTAGGAGGTAGTAGTTAAGACTGAGCACGGCTCCAAGAGGGTGGAACAAATTTAGGACATTTTTTATTTTAATCATCTATAAAGAAAATAATTCCATAGACTCGTCTACCGCGAAGTCCCACTTAGAGCACAGGGCATCCTGACACTGAATAAAGTCATATTCTCCAGCACAGTGTCGTAACGGTTATGTTACACAAGTTAAATAACTTACGATTCCCATTTGCTTCTCTGAGAGTGGAGGGTGAGAAACAAACATTCCCCACCCTGGGTCCCGCTACACAATGAAATGAAAGACACATCCCTGGGTCTCCTCCCAAGAAAAAAGTGCGTCCAATATAGTGAGCCGATTGGTGGAGGTTTATTCATTCAACAAGTACTTATTGAGTACCTGCTTGGCGTTATGCTCCGGATGGTGAAAAAGTGCATATGGCCCTCCTCCGTAAGGAGCTTACTGTCCCTTCCCCTGAAAAGTCAGTTTAGCTCTCTTTGTAACTGAATTAATCCTGGCTCTATTTTTTTTTTTTTAATTCATTTATCTTTCAGAAAGAGAGAGAGCACAAGCAGGCAGAGTGGCAGGCAGAGGCAGAGGGAGAAGCAGGCTCCCTGCCGAGCAATGAGCCCCATGTGGGACTCGATCCCAGGATGCTGGGATCATGACCTAAGCCGCGAAGGCAGCTGCTTAACTGACTGAGCCCCCCAGGCATCCCCTGGCTCTATTATTAATCGAAACTCCACTTGCACTGAGTTTTAAATGAAGGCAGGTGCATTTCTTAGGTCTTAGATCAAAAAGAACAGGAGATCACCGGAATCCAGTACTGGCCTATTGCTCTGCACCTCTCATGTGTCACCATGTTGGTTTCACTCCCTTCTGCTGAAGATGGGTTTTCTGTACCAGACATGTGGCAGAATATCGGCAGCTCTGGGATTTTATTCTCAGTTTCATTGTGAATCCAACTGGTCATTCATCTAGATTCCATGAGGTTCTTCCCCTTCCTAGCAGAGGACTGATTTTGCTCATGGATTCACATGGAGATTCACATAGGTACCTCTCTCCATCAAGTTCATGCAATGGTGGAGAATCCGACCACAACCCTGTTTGCAGTTGGAGAGGGACAGGCACTTAACCGCTCTAAGCCAGTTACAAGAACCCTCCCAGCCCCACCCTGGCCGACTTCATTCTGGACACCAGTTTTCTGGCTGTCGTTGGATGATGACACAGCTGGTTGGTAGCTGGGCATTTGACCGAAAAGGGCCCAATGAGGTTGAAAGCAAGTATCTTTAATTCTTAGCTCTGGAGTTGTGCCAGTGTGCAATACTTCATTCCTTTAGGGTTTAAGCTAGTTTTAGTATGAGTTTTGGTTATTTGCAACCAAAAGCTTTCTAATTGATCAGCATCTCAAGAGAACAGAACACACAGGGGTTTTCTTGGCTGACTCCACTTAGGAAAATCCTGAGGAAAAACACTGGTTGTTCTTATATCCTCTACAAGGGGATAAGACTATTATATTTTCTCGGTTTGAGTCATACACACCCACCTCTGTATCTATGATTTGTCGCTTCCACTAAAAACCCGTGCATGCAGTGAATCTTGGCGCGAGAGTGAACAGCCCAGTTGAAGGGAGAGAACTTGAGAGAGGGCAAGCATACACCTCGAATTTCCACTTGTTTATAGCTTATTGGCGCCTAATTTCACATTATAAAATCCATTCATTATAAATACACAATTCAGTTTTAAGCAAACTTACAGGTATGCCAGCATCTTCACAATCCTGATGGAGAAGAGTTCCATCGCCCAGTGAGTTTTATCTGTGCCTGTCTGTCAAGCTTTAATTTAGCTGAGCTGAATGTTTTTAAGGTTCATCTGTGGTGGTATATGTATCAATAGTTTCTTTCCGTTGTTCAGTAGTAATCCGTTGTGTGGCTCTATCACAATTTGTTTATCTCTTCACCACTTCACGGATACGTGGACTGTTCTCAGATGTTGGCTATTATGTATAGCGTCGCCATGAACATTGGTTTCTGTTATGCCCAAGGTTTTGCGCCCGAGAGACCACCAAGGAGCCAAGCACTGATGCAATCACAGGAGGGTTCATTTGACAAGCTTAAGCTTGGGCCCAAGTATAACCAACACAGCAGAGTAGGGACTTGGACCCCGAGCTTAGTTAAGGCAGGGGTATTTATGGGTTCCTGTTACTAAAGCAGGGTGGGGTTTCTTATTATTAAAGCAGGGTGGGGGTCCTTAGAACTAAAGTAGGGTGGGGCTTCCTGGAACTAAAGTAGGGTGGGGCTTACTAAAGTGGGGTGGGGGGTCTCTGGAACTAAAGTAGGGTGGGTCTTCCTGAAAGTAAAGTAAAGTAGGGGAAAGTTCAGCCCTTGGGCACAGGGGTCTGAGATGGCTGTACTTATGCTAAGGCTAAACCTGAGGTGGGATGGCCTTAATTTTTCTCGGCCTCCACAGTTTCCATGTTTTTGTGTGGACATATGCATTTGCTTCTCTTGAGTGGATACTTAGGAGTGGGATTGCTGGGTTGTTTAGTTTAAGTTCAACTTGTACTGCTAAACCGTTTTCAAAGTGGCTCCACCATTTAATATTCCTACCAGCAAGAGAAAGGGTCCTAGTGGGGCCACATCCTTGTCAAGTGTTGGGATTAGCTGTCTTGTGATATATACCCATTCTAGTGTATGTAGTGGTATCTCACTGTGGCTTTACCTTGCATTTGTCTAATATTTAATGATGAGTATCTTTTCATGTTCCTTACTGTTTCATGAAATAATCTTGTTCCCTTGAAAAGGAACTTAATGACTCTTGAGGAGTCTTACATCCCATATCAACAGCTCTTTTTCTCTTGTAAATAAGGCAGCAAAGAAATGGGTTGAGCGGCTGAAGTGGGGGAAATAATTCCCTCTCTTTTATGCAGAAATGTAGGACTGGGAACTGAACCTTTCCCTGCCCTGTTGCATTCATAGCTCAGGGTGCCTGTGGCAACAGGGGATAGGTGGGGGCACTGACCTCATATGCAAATGATCCCATTTGCAGACAAGGCCCACTTGGTTCAAGAACTCTGCCTCAGGGAAGGTAGGATCTGGGCTCATCACCCCACCCTTGCTGCTGTGGCGTTTGAATGCAACGCATGACCCTATTAGAACAAGCTTCTAAGGTTACCTCTTCCAGCCACACAGTAGTTGGTGCTATTTCTTTTTATCTTTTGATAAAATGACTTGCTCCCTATCAGGGGAAAGCACGTCCCTGCACATGTTTCTCAGCTGGGTTGCAGTAATCTGTGCTTTCTAGGAAAAGGTCACTTCTTAGAGGGTTGAAAAGACTCCAGGTTCATACATCGCTCCCCTGAGCATGTGTGAGCCCAAGATACGGAGTTGTGAGTACGGAGCGGCAAGCTCATTTTGATACTCAGCAGAGGTGGACCCATGTCAGCAGAGGTTCCCACAGACCCACCACTGGTGTGGTTTAAAGCATGGACTTTAAATCAGATTTCTTCAGTTGTAATCCTGGCACTACATGCTGTGTGTGTGTGATTCTGGGGCAAGCTGTTTAACCATGGTAAGCTTGGGTTAACTCAGCTGTAAAATGGGATTAATAATAATAATACTTGGCTCTTAAAATCATTGATGGGATTAAATGAGATAATGCATGTAAAGTGCTTTTAGCATCATTCTGAACTTCTTTAGCTGTTATAATTTTTATGTTATATTTGATTTTATATTATTAGAAGTTGGAAGAAAGCCTGATACACAGTGTGCACTGGGTCACTATTACTTAACCACACACAGCTGAAATAGTCATTCATTCTCCCATTCATGCATTAATTCCTTCAGTACTGCTCTGATGAGTTCTTTCTGACTATTCGTTGATACAGTAGGTATTTATGAGGCGCCTACTGTGTGTCAGACGGTGTTCTGGGTTAGGAAACTACAAATCCAGCCCTCCACCTGTTTCGGTAAATAAAGTTTTTATCGGAGCACAGTCACACCGGCTCATCTGCATGGGGCCTATGGCTGTAAATAGCTATGACAGAGATTGTATGACTCACGAATTCTGAAATATTTACTATTTGGTCCATTAAGGGAAAGTTTTCCAGCTCTTGTATCAGATACTGCGACTAAAATAGAGAACATAATAAGGTGATCTTCTTGTTCACATCATAGGATGAGACAGACAATAAACAGAAAATAAATATATATTTACATACGACTATAAACATAAAATATCTGTGGTGGTATGTGCAATGCCTAGAAAAGAAAAAAGAAAGTATAAGAGAATAGAGGAGAGGGACGCCTGGGTGGCTCAGTCGGTTAAGCGCCTGCCGTCAGCTCAGGTCATGATCTCAGGGTCCTGTGATGGAGTCCCGCATTGGGCTCTCTGCTCAGTGAGGAGCCTGCTTCTCTCTCTGCCTGCTGCTCCCCCTACTTGTACTCTCACTCTCTCTCTCTGACAAATAAAATCTTAAAAAAGTGATAGAGAGAATAGAGAACAGCCAGGGACAAGGATAGGAGGAATTACCTTAACAAAGAAAAAAAAAAAGTTTTCTATTTACATTTTTAGTTTCAAATTTAAAGTTCAAAGTTTCTCTTTTGTCATTTATTTACAAGGTGATTTATTGATAGCCAAACAAACACTCACTGCTCATGAAGTCTCTGTGGGCACATTCAGAAACCATCCCAGGCTGCCAGTAAATCCAGATGTGACCTACCATAAAAAGCTTGTCTGGAGAGACCTCATACACAGTGTTATAAAACAAGCAACGGCCACATGGCACTTTGCTGATTGGCATATAGTTCCGCCCATAAGTCTCCCCACATGGAGAATGGCGAGGTTATCACTTCTTCCAATGACAGAGGAATGACGTTCTCACCCTCTTCCAGGCTGCTCACCTCCCGATAGACTAAATTGAAAAGTACCTGTTCTACAAACAAAGAAGAAACCCTCAGGGCCTCGAGAGCTGATGACAAGAGGACTAAGAATTAGGTCAGGGATGCTACGGAAGCTTTTCTGCCCTCTTTTTCAGTAGGGTTTTCACAGTGGTCACCTTCCGTACAACAGGTAGCTTGCTCTCACAGCTGCTACGCAAGCAAGTTGCATTATTAATGAGATGGTAGCAGGAAGCAGGGTGCTTCCACAGAATTCTAGTGCGAGGGTCAGGAAACCTTTTCTGTAAAGAGTCAGACTGTAAATATTTTAGATTTTGCAGGTCTTAATAGTCTGCGCTAAAACTACTCATCTCATCTTTTGTAGCTCAAAGCAGCCTTGGCCAGTACATAAATGGATGAGCATGGCTGTGTTCCAATAAAACTTTATTTACAAAAGCAGAGAGGATTTGGCCTCAGAGTCATGGTTTGCCAACCTACGTTCTAGTGTACTTTTTCCTCCTCAGGTGTGTTCACAAGATTAATGGGGAGCATGTGCCCACACAGGTGATTTGTCTCCTCCCTTCTGACCTATTGACTGTGACCTCTAGGAGGAAAGGCCAGCCATGTGCACTTGTGCCGAAGCTGTCACAGATAGTCGGTGTGTCCCAGATTAGGCTGCGGTTACCAACAACCCCCAGATTCTCGGTGGCAGTAAAACAGAAGTTTGTTTCTTGCTCATGTAAAGTCTCCTCTGGGTCTGGATGACTCTCCTGGACAGCTGGTGACCTGGCAAATCAATCTGATGGAACAATCATCAACCTGTAGCAGCACTTTTATTTTATTTTATTTTATTTTTAGGATTTATGTATTTTAGAGAGAGAAAGAGGGAGAGAGAGCACGAACAGGAGGGACAGAGGGGGAGAGGGAATCCCAAGCAGACTCTGCACTGAGTGTGGAACTCAAAGCAGGGCTCCATCCCATGACCCCAAGACCACAGCCCGAGCTGAAACCAAGAGTCGGAGGCCCAACCAACTGTACTATCTAGGCACCCCTGTAGCTCACTTTTGAGAACACACAGCCTTCAAGATTTGTGTGGCTGAGAAAGACCGGGCGTGAGGTCTTCAAGGGCAGTTACGTGGCTAAGTGACTAACAGTTTGGCTATACAGCTAATCACATGGTTCTAACCAGCTGCGAGGAGATGGAAAATGTAACCTTCCCATGTGTGCAGAAGGAAAGAGGAACTGGATATGGGTAAGCACGAAAAGTTTTTTTTTTTTTTCCCGATCAATTAGATGATTGAATAATTGATTGGTAGTCACTACTAAGCAATCCAATGTGCCCACCAGTGAAGAACCTGTCTGTGCTGTGTTCATGGGGACATATTGTTCACATCACCAGAATTTGGCCAGTTGTACATCGAGGGGAATCTAAAAGGAAACCGCTCTAGACTTGGGGTCAGACACTTCTTACCATGTTGTATTCTTGTATTTGATATTGAAAGCCACCGTTGGTGTTGTTAATCCCATGCCTGAACTTGGAATGGGTATCCATCCTCTGAAAGTCAGTCACATTCATGCTAACCAAATGTCTCTTGACATTGGGTTTCAACCGTTCTTTTAGAAGTCATGTCTAATGAACATTCATCTTCACTTCGTTTACTGACCTGGTTTGGTTGGCTTTACTAATGTGGTTAACAAGACCATAAATAATAATCCAGTCTCCTTTGTTTATGATTAACAATCCTGCCCCATTATAATTTTCTATGGCAGCACATATGGTGGACCATAAACCAGCTAATAAAGCTGCCACATGGAGGATAGGTCTGCTTTTATTTTTATGGCTGTTTCTTTAATCCGATACATAATTAATGTGCAAGGTTCAACTTTTCTTGGTCAGATCCCAGTTTGTTTGGTGCATTCTGAGGGGTTAATTTTCTTGATGCATTTGCAGGTAGGAGAGTGGGATAAAACTATGCAGCTCTTTCTATGGAAAGATGCTCAACCAGAAATTTTTTGAAAGGAAGACGCTTAAATTACCTTTGCTTTCAGAGTTCATTTCCATTGAAAATGTAAAGTAATTCTAGGTTCAGACTTTCTCAAATGAACCCCTCCCTTATTTAAGAGAACACAGTTCTAAAAATCTTCTCCTTGGAGAATAATTTTCTCTGTCTTCCATCTCCCTCAATGATTTGTTCGGTCTCCACAATTTGTCTGGCTTCCTCTTGAACTGATTTACGATTCACCAAAATCTGTGGGAGAATTTGCCAAGCTGCAGACTAATTAATTATGTTTGCTGTTGGACCTATCTATTAGGTGCTGGCATTTCCTCTTTGTCAGACATTTTAAATTTAATGTGCACACATGTTTTGCTTTTGTTTTTCCTAAGTACCAAGCTGACCACACAGGGCTGGCGATTCCAACAACAGCAACACAGTTCCAAGGAGGTGCACCATCTTTCCTTTATATACAGGAGCTGGGGGAAAAATTCACCATTTTTGCAGAAATGTGGCACCGGGGTCCATTCCTCTTAGAGAGAAAGTTCTGCGTTTTGTCCACAGTAGCCCCAGTCTTCACAGTGAAAATGGTGCTCTTCAAATTCTGCTTTATAGCGCTATTATTATAACAAATAATAAAGCAGATAATATCCAAACAGCAGTCACAGTTGTTCATAAAGACTTACTGTATACTAGTCCTTTAATGCAGTTTACATGTATTAATTATGTAAATGATTCTGTAATTCCATAAGGTGGGAGGATACTGATTTTTTGGTCTCTCCCCCCCACCGCCCCCAGATAGAAAACAGGCTCAGGTTGGTGAGTAAGTACTTGTTACCACATAGCCAGAAAAGGGCAGTTTCTGGAAGCCTGTTTCCTCATGACGGGATATTCTTCTCAGCAGGTGCAGGGCAGGGCAAGTGCCTCCATTCTGAAGGCATGTTTTCAGAAAGCCCAGACAGAAACATGGTTATGCACTCGTATCGATTTATCTGGTAGGGCCCTTTGATTTTATTGGATAGTACTTTACAGGCGACTTGATGAGTTGCCACTAAGTCTAGTGACACTGTTTCTTCCCTTTTCTGTAAAAGGTAAGATGGTTCCCTGTGGTGTTAGAAAGGATTGCAAGAGATTTGCTTGGGGAAAATTATCTCTCCTGCTCCTCAGCTCCATTTCTACTGTGAGTTATTATGATAAAAAAAAAAAAAAATAGAAAAAGAAAAGCCGGAACACTTGCTTCAAGGTGACAATATTTAGCCGCGATATTACCACGGGGGAAGTTTATTTTCAGCATCCTGGTGAAAGATAAGCATGTGTCAGGTTGAGGATCTGATGCTTCAAGCTCATAACAACACCATAAAGCGTTGGTTGGCCAACTTTTTCCGCAAAGGCCGAGACAGTAAATATTTTAGGCTTGTGGACCATACAGTCTCATCACAAGGGCTCCACTCTGCAGGCGTAAAGGAAAAGCAGACCGAGGCAGCGTGTAAACAAGTGAGCGTGGCAGTGTTACAATAAACCTTTATTTTCAACAATAGGTGGCAAGACAGACTTGATCCCAGGCCACAGTTTACTGGCTCTGGGAGGCAAGGGAATAGCTAGGAGCCTTAGCTATAGGGTTTCTATCCTGGCCTCCCGTTTGTCAGCTGAATGGCCCTGGAAAAGTCACTGAACCTCTCTGAGCCCCACTCTCCCCAGCTGCTAACCAGTGAAACTTGGCTACTCCCCCATCAGCTTGGGCACCGGGACTGAAGGAATGAAGCCCCAGGCTTAATCCTCCCCTGCTCTCTTTCAGACCCTTTTCTCCGCTCCCTCCTCCGATCTTCAGCTCTTCAGTTAATAAGTGAACACAGTTAGTTGTGGTTGCCGGAGAATTTCAGAGTGCTTTTATTTTGGAAGCTGCCAGTGTTTGAGAAGCACCCCCCCCCCCCAGGAGATCTTTCTGAATAATTGTATGCAAAGTGGTTTTGAAAGAGTCGCTAGGAAATGAAAGAAACTCGGCCATCAGGGTAAGGGGAGCAAAAGGGTTAATTCCTTTGGAGCAGGACTAGGGAATGAAGTGCTCGGCCATCAGGGTAAGGGGAGCAAAAGGGTTAATTCCTTTGGAGCAGGACTAGGGAATGAAGAGCGTGCCACCTTTCTCTGCAGGCCAAACCCATGGCACACGCCACTGGGTCATCACAATTGTCTTTGCTGATGAGCCAGATAAGGCTTCAGAAGTGTGTTCACGGCAATTTGGTTAGTCAGTGTCAGCGGTTTGTAGCTGCCTCATAAGATGAACCTTATTGAGGTATCTTTGACCTAGATAATTAGCTCTGGGGGTCGGAGAGTTTGAAACTTTACTGAATGGTTAGCTACTTGAAACTGTTGAAGAGTTGCCATTTTTTCCTTGCTTTGTAAACAGCGATGCTCTTCTGTAGGGAACCTGGCTTGAATTCTGCAGCCACAAATACAAAACGAAAAGTGAAAAGTATCTTCCTTACCCCCTCAAGCCTGAATTTTTCATGGAATGATCTCATGCTCAAACTTGCCTGACCTCCCTCTTTCTCTTGGTTCTGGAAGGCTGAGCAGAAGCTGGATATTTATTCTCTCTCCATGTTCTGAACATTTTTGCCCTTTTCTGGATATTCTGTTGTGAGCTAGTGCTCTAGAAATTTGGGGATAAGAGGTAATTCTAATTCTGCTGGGTGAAGAAAACAACAACAACAACAACAACAAAACCCAGAAACTCCCTTCAGACTCACTTAAGTAAAAAGGGAGAATTTAGTTTCAAAACAGTCCACAGATGCCAAAAGGAGGAAGAGTAGCGTGACCCAATGGAATGAAACAAGGACCAGGAAAGGCATCAATCCTCAACCCTCAAAACAATGCACCCTTATCTTTGTGGCTCATGGCCAACCAAGCAGATTTGCCCTTCTCTCCCCTTGCCCATTGCCCAAAATCCTTCTGGGATGCTCCCTGCAGATCCTTGCATTATTGGTTCCTTTCTGTTAATTGCATTTAAGTTCATGTTACCTCTTCCAAAGGTCTTACCTGGCCATACCAGTCACATGCTGTCGTCATAAATCATCTTACTTTCTTTGTTGACTCATGTACTATATGCCTCTCCGGCTAGAACCTATGTTTCTGAGAGCAAAAACTTATTCTAAACAATGCTTTATACATACTAGACACATAGCAATGGTTTTGAATATATAAAATTATAAATAAGAGCTATGGCATCCTTAATTCTAAATTCTCTAGGTGAAAGAATTAAGTTGATCCAGCTAGGGTTGGTATGCAAGACTGGTCCTATTAATTGAAGTACAATAGGTTGAATTACACAAAACAACTATTTCTTACGGGTGTCTCTGAGAGGATATTGACTTGATTTAGGGAAGCCATGATGAAGGAGTTGTATCCCCAAATAACTAAAAGTGTATTGTGTTTGTGAGTTTAAAAAAGGTTAGTGAAGGTAGGGGTTGAGCTGAAATTGGCAGAAAAAAATAACAGGGGTAATTTTTCTGCTTGAAATTTCATGCTATCAGCTGAGGCCCACTGAGCAACATGGAAGTATCCTACCCCAAAGACCTTTTAAATAAACGATTTTATTTATTCATCTATTTGAAAGAGAGCCAGAACACGAGATAGGGGAAGAGTAGAGAGACAGAGACAAGTGGATTCCACACTGAGCGTGGAGCCCAACACAAGGCTTGATCTTACAACACAGAGATCACAACCTGAGCCAAAATCAAGAGTTGGATGCTCAACTGACTAAGCCACCCAGGTGTCCTTGAACCCAAAGACTTTTATTTATTTACACTTATTAAATAATAACACCTTCTCAGGTCAATCCAAACTTCAACTACAATAGATGCTTTGTGCTTTTTGTCCCCCTTTGCTATATCAATATTTCTGAATAAAATTGTGTCTGTGTGTGTGCGTGTGTGTGTGTGTGTGTGTGTGTTATTTCCAAGATAACCAGAAGCCTGTGTTGATGATCTTGTAGGGTCCTTGTACAGGAAGGTGCACTCAGAATACAGGGCCAAATGGTCTTCTCCAACCAGGAGTCACAGAATAGCTGACTCACACAGAAAGTAAGAAGGGGCTTAGCATTACTATCCAAATAAAATTAATAAAACATATGGAGAACTTTTCATCTTATTTAATTTCTGTTCATCAAGGAGGTACTTAGCACTTCCTGCTGTCAGGTATGGTTTTGGGTATGAAGGTTGTCAGGTCTCTGCCTTCATGGAACAACCATTCTATTTTGGGGCATAGTTTATAAGACATAAAGTAAACCGGTGAAGAGAGGATAAAATCTCAGGCTGTGATGGTATCATTAAGACAGTGAAATGGAACGACTTGAACTGAAATGACTGGGGATCACAGATACAAAGGTTGGGGGAGAGGAAGACAGGCTCTATAATGGGAGCCCAACAGCATGAAGGCACATAGGTCGTCATTGGCAGGAAAGGGTGTGGTGAGTTTGGAGAGCAGAAGAAGGGCAGTGCGTGTCTAGAATGAACTCCAAGAACAAGGGGAAGAGAAGAGGGGAGAAGAGAAGCAGATCAAGGAAATTTCTTAAATTTTAGTCTCAGAGCAATGGCCTGCCATTGCCATGGCTTAAGAGAAGGCTCATCAACCAATTTACAATTCACAGGAATTTTGTGGAGAGTAGACTCTGGAGAGGGGAATGGTGGATGCAGGAGGATAAGCCAGCAGGTTTTGGCAGAAGACCTGGGAGAGATGATGGCGATGACAATATACCCACAAAATAACTATGTGACACAGGGCATCTGTTTATCTGTATTCTGTGTGGGTTTTTACTTCTGCATGGCTCCCCATAACCCTAATCTCATGGTCAAAAATTAACTAAATGATCTAAGTGTGACTCTTCTAGTATGCCTTTATGGCAGTCCTTGCCAGGTTAGTTAGCAAACAGTGTGGTGACACGGTATCCTAGAAGGGTCACATATGCAGGTCTTGATCACGTGGGTGCACTTAAAGAGATATGAACCCCCACAACTGTTTGTGAACGCTTGTGAAACTTTATTTTATTAAGACCTTGAATAATGTGGACCTGCAGACAGAGCTTGAACTTTTAGAGTCAGAACAACCTTGGTTTGACATTTCTGTGCATTTATAGATCAAACTCAAAACCTTAGACAAGATACTTAATTTCTAAGTATGTGTGTTTGTTTAAGGAGATATTAATTAAACACAGTATTAATGCTTTCTCATAGTTGTTACTTAATAGTACAAGAAAGCTTACTTTGTGTCAAATGTATGCTTGAAACTTTATATATATATATATATATATATATATATATATATATATATATATATATATATCTCGGCCATCAGGGTAAGGGGAGCAAAAGGGTTAATTCCTTTGGAGCAGGACTAGGGAATGAAGTGCTCGGCCATCAGGGTAAGGGGAGCAAAAGGGTTAATTCCTTTGGAGCAGGACTAGGGAATGAAGAGCGTGCCACCTTTCTCTGCAGGCCAAACCCATGGCACACGCCACTGGGTCATCACAATTGTCTTTGCTGATGAGCCAGATAAGGCTTCAGAAGTGTGTTCACGGCAATTTGGTTAGTCAGTGTCAGCGGTTTGTAGCTGCCTCATAAGATGAACCTTATTGAGGTATCTTTGACCTAGATAATTAGCTCTGGGGGTCGGAGAGTTTGAAACTTTACTGAATGGTTAGCTACTTGAAACTGTTGAAGAGTTGCCATTTTTTCCTTGCTTTGTAAACAGCGATGCTCTTCTGTAGGGAACCTGGCTTGAATTCTGCAGCCACAAATACAAAACGAAAAGTGAAAAGTATCTTCCTTACCCCCTCAAGCCTGAATTTTTCATGGAATGATCTCATGCTCAAACTTGCCTGACCTCCCTCTTTCTCTTGGTTCTGGAAGGCTGAGCAGAAGCTGGATATTTATTCTCTCTCCATGTTCTGAACATTTTTGCCCTTTTCTGGATATTCTGTTGTGAGCTAGTGCTCTAGAAATTTGGGGATAAGAGGTAATTCTAATTCTGCTGGGTGAAGAAAACAACAACAACAACAACAACAAAACCCAGAAACTCCCTTCAGACTCACTTAAGTAAAAAGGGAGAATTTAGTTTCAAAACAGTCCACAGATGCCAAAAGGAGGAAGAGTAGCGTGACCCAATGGAATGAAACAAGGACCAGGAAAGGCATCAATCCTCAACCCTCAA
Source organism: Enhydra lutris kenyoni (assembly GCF_002288905.1). Classification (NCBI taxonomy): domain Eukaryota; kingdom Metazoa; phylum Chordata; class Mammalia; order Carnivora; family Mustelidae; genus Enhydra; species Enhydra lutris. Next base: position 10,026,847 of record NW_019154129.1, on the reverse strand, counting down.
AACAATGCACCCTTATCTTTGTGGCTCATGGCCAACCAAGCAGATTTGCCCTTCTCTCCCCTTGCCCATTGCCCAAAATCCTTCTGGGATGCTCCCTGCAGATCCTTGCATTATTGGTTCCTTTCTGTTAATTGCATTTAAGTTCATGTTACCTCTTCCAAAGGTCTTACCTGGCCATACCAGTCACATGCTGTCGTCATAAATCATCTTACTTTCTTTGTTGACTCATGTACTATATGCCTCTCCGGCTAGAACCTATGTTTCTGAGAGCAAAAACTTATTCTAAACAATGCTTTATACATACTAGACACATAGCAATGGTTTTGAATATATAAAATTATAAATAAGAGCTATGGCATCCTTAATTCTAAATTCTCTAGGTGAAAGAATTAAGTTGATCCAGCTAGGGTTGGTATGCAAGACTGGTCCTATTAATTGAAGTACAATAGGTTGAATTACACAAAACAACTATTTCTTACGGGTGTCTCTGAGAGGATATTGACTTGATTTAGGGAAGCCATGATGAAGGAGTTGTATCCCCAAATAACTAAAAGTGTATTGTGTTTGTGAGTTTAAAAAAGGTTAGTGAAGGTAGGGGTTGAGCTGAAATTGGCAGAAAAAAATAACAGGGGTAATTTTTCTGCTTGAAATTTCATGCTATCAGCTGAGGCCCACTGAGCAACATGGAAGTATCCTACCCCAAAGACCTTTTAAATAAACGATTTTATTTATTCATCTATTTGAAAGAGAGCCAGAACACGAGATAGGGGAAGAGTAGAGAGACAGAGACAAGTGGATTCCACACTGAGCGTGGAGCCCAACACAAGGCTTGATCTTACAACACAGAGATCACAACCTGAGCCAAAATCAAGAGTTGGATGCTCAACTGACTAAGCCACCCAGGTGTCCTTGAACCCAAAGACTTTTATTTATTTACACTTATTAAATAATAACACCTTCTCAGGTCAATCCAAACTTCAACTACAATAGATGCTTTGTGCTTTTTGTCCCCCTTTGCTATATCAATATTTCTGAATAAAATTGTGTCTGTGTGTGTGCGTGTGTGTGTGTGTGTGTGTGTGTTATTTCCAAGATAACCAGAAGCCTGTGTTGATGATCTTGTAGGGTCCTTGTACAGGAAGGTGCACTCAGAATACAGGGCCAAATGGTCTTCTCCAACCAGGAGTCACAGAATAGCTGACTCACACAGAAAGTAAGAAGGGGCTTAGCATTACTATCCAAATAAAATTAATAAAACATATGGAGAACTTTTCATCTTATTTAATTTCTGTTCATCAAGGAGGTACTTAGCACTTCCTGCTGTCAGGTATGGTTTTGGGTATGAAGGTTGTCAGGTCTCTGCCTTCATGGAACAACCATTCTATTTTGGGGCATAGTTTATAAGACATAAAGTAAACCGGTGAAGAGAGGATAAAATCTCAGGCTGTGATGGTATCATTAAGACAGTGAAATGGAACGACTTGAACTGAAATGACTGGGGATCACAGATACAAAGGTTGGGGGAGAGGAAGACAGGCTCTATAATGGGAGCCCAACAGCATGAAGGCACATAGGTCGTCATTGGCAGGAAAGGGTGTGGTGAGTTTGGAGAGCAGAAGAAGGGCAGTGCGTGTCTAGAATGAACTCCAAGAACAAGGGGAAGAGAAGAGGGGAGAAGAGAAGCAGATCAAGGAAATTTCTTAAATTTTAGTCTCAGAGCAATGGCCTGCCATTGCCATGGCTTAAGAGAAGGCTCATCAACCAATTTACAATTCACAGGAATTTTGTGGAGAGTAGACTCTGGAGAGGGGAATGGTGGATGCAGGAGGATAAGCCAGCAGGTTTTGGCAGAAGACCTGGGAGAGATGATGGCGATGACAATATACCCACAAAATAACTATGTGACACAGGGCATCTGTTTATCTGTATTCTGTGTGGGTTTTTACTTCTGCATGGCTCCCCATAACCCTAATCTCATGGTCAAAAATTAACTAAATGATCTAAGTGTGACTCTTCTAGTATGCCTTTATGGCAGTCCTTGCCAGGTTAGTTAGCAAACAGTGTGGTGACACGGTATCCTAGAAGGGTCACATATGCAGGTCTTGATCACGTGGGTGCACTTAAAGAGATATGAACCCCCACAACTGTTTGTGAACGCTTGTGAAACTTTATTTTATTAAGACCTTGAATAATGTGGACCTGCAGACAGAGCTTGAACTTTTAGAGTCAGAACAACCTTGGTTTGACATTTCTGTGCATTTATAGATCAAACTCAAAACCTTAGACAAGATACTTAATTTCTAAGTATGTGTGTTTGTTTAAGGAGATATTAATTAAACACAGTATTAATGCTTTCTCATAGTTGTTACTTAATAGTACAAGAAAGCTTACTTTGTGTCAAATGTATGCTTGAAACTTTATATATATATATATATATATATATATATATATATATATAATATATATATATATAAAATCTCTTTGAAGCATTGCCGTGACCCCATGATATGCACATTAATGCCCACAGGGCAGATAAGGAAATTAAACCTTAGATTAAGTAATAAGCAATACAGTTGGAATTGGGCGGTAAGTACATAGAAGAGCATTCATAGAGTTTATCTCATTTCATCTGCTGCACAACGGGATTGCATGTGTGTGGAAACATGGAAATGCTTGGCAGAGCTTCAGTGAGAGTGGATGCTTGATAAGTTTCATGTTCTGTATCTCTCTGCAGATTTCAAATATTTATGACCACAGAATTAGTTCTAAGGAAAGTAAATGGAAGGAGGTGTTTTTGTAATTTTTTTTTCTTAATGATTCCACTGTACCCTTGAGCATTTCCACGTTTGTGTTTAATCACAGAGTATCAGCCATGATGTTTCTGACAGGTAATTTCCTTAATGCATTTGACAGAGATGGATTGCATGGAAGACCATTGGATCCCATGCTTTTGTCTGCAAGTGATAAGACTAGATGTGAGCTCTCTGGGTCTAGCGCCTCCGATGCTGTTGCATCCTAATAATTCCCATGACAATATGGGTCCTCTTTGTGGACACACACATTCTTGGGCAGATGGGCTACACCATTTGCAAGAAACCCTGCCACTCTTATTACACCTTGAGAAACATCTGGGAAGATATTTGTGTTTCAGAACCATAAATCAATTTAGTCCTCAGAGATAGACCTAGTTACACAGTTTATCTCCAAACACACTTGTTTTTTTCTTTTTCCTGCTATGACTGAAAGTGTTAGACGATGAGCACACATGTCAAGATATTGGATTCCTTTTTAAGGTGTCAAGCCTTTACACCGGCATGTGAAGATCTGAGCGTCAGGGGCCTCACGGGTACTCGGTAAGCCATGGCAATTGGGGTTCTATGGCACTTCATCCCCAGGTACCAACAACCCTGATCTAGTCTCAACAAAGATGTGACTGCCCAGTAGACACTCGCTTCCTGACCCTATCTCCTCCTCCTCTCAAGTGACTGTAAGCCTTTAGCTGCCATGCTTGGTGGATAGGCTTTGGTACAGATCCAGAGAGCCGGAGGGTCAGGGTCAGGGAACTCTGATGCCCCTAGGGAACACAGATGCTATTATTTCACAGAATGTCCTTTAAGGCTACTCATGGTCCTCACCGTCGGCAGTCATAGTCTCGGACAGCGTCGTGGCATGACGACGACAGAGACCTAATCTTATTGCCAATCTACTCTCCCACTTGGACCGTACCGTGTGCTTTCACCCCCACTGAGAAGAATGTTCTGGTTCCATTTTAAAAACTATTTTTATTATGAAAAATATTGTGTGTATAGAAAAGGAGAGAGAGTAATACAATGATCATCATATACTCAGAGTGGGATTTAATAATTGCACAGATAAGCACAATACTTCAAAGAAAGCTTCCAGATAGCATGAAACTTACTTCCAACTACCTAAAGAGATGTCTTAAAATTTTTATAGGGTACTGTATAAAACCATAGCATCATTAATAAATTGATCCTATCATCGAATATCATCTATATCCAAATGTATTTAGTAATCTCAATAGAGTCTGTTAAAACTCATTTTTTTTTAAGATTTTTTATTATTTATTCTCTTGACAGACAGACATCACAAGTAGGCAGAGAGAGAGAGAGGAAGGGAAGCAGGCTCCCTGCCAAGCAGAAAGCCTGATGCGGGGCTCGATCCCAGGACCCTGGGATCATGACCTGAGCCGAAGGCAGAGGCTTTAACCCACTGAGCTACCCAGGCGCCCCTGTTAAAACTCATTTTTAAAAACATAGTTCTGTAGGCACTTTGAGCTACTGAAATTATAGGTATGGAGCAAGGGGGCGGGTGGTATAAGATAGGATGTAAGTTTGGTTTTTTTCCTTAGAGTGCACCTGTCCTTCCTTGGTTCTTCTGAGAGACTATAAATCACTTTAAAAATGATGTGAAGTCTTAAAAAGGAACCCACATATATTTTAGCACTATGGGAAAATCCTTTTAACATCATGGAAACAAATATGGCTCCCTATAAAAGAATATTTATCAGCATTTTTCCTAATGGTGAAAAATTGGAAATAACCTGAATTTCTGACACCCAGAATTGGCTAATTTATGGTGGTCATATTGGACAGTGTTCGCAAGGTATTGTCAAGCAAACAAAGCAGATTCCGCAATATGGCATTGGCAAAATCACAGCACTTTAAGCATTAGCTCAAAGGCAGAACAGAAGTCTCAGAAAAACCTTTTTTTTTTTCGATGTTTCAACCATAGTTGTCTCTGGATAGTGGGATTATAGATAATTTTATTTCATTTTACCTTTTCTTTAATTTTTGCATTTTCTGGACGACATGTGGATTATTTTGCTGATTGCATTAGAGAATGTTGACGAATCAGCCATTTAGCTAGAAATGTACTATTATCTAACTGGAAGGGAAACCAGAGGCACAAATGTGTTGGAATAAAACATCTTTATGGCCATGTCTTCAGCATAGGTTCCTTGAAATAGACCATGGATGTCAAGCTAAAGAAGGTGACTCAAGTGCGTTAGGCTAAAATGGAGAAGCTATAGTGTGTCTTCCTGTATTTCCTTTGGTTTTTTTAAGTCTTGCATTAAAACACTCAGATATTGTCTGAGTGGGGTTTTGTTAAAAACTCTAAAGTTGAAATTTGCATTGCAAATAGTTTTAAAGTACCATTTGGAGGAAGCTTTTAGCTGTATGGTACAGAGGTCTGGTAGGGACCCTGACTGAAGTCATGCGGGAAGGAAATGTTTTGCTTTGTGAGTGCGCGCGCACATGTGTGTGTGTGCACGTGTGTGTGTGTATGCATGTGTAATTTTCTCCCACTCCTTTTCCTGAGTGTTCTTTTATACTCTAAGCAGATGACAGCAGATCTTGCTGCAGACTTGTCTGATGAGTGTTGGCTCAGCATACCACTTTCCATATTGCCATCCTGAGCCGAATACGTCCCCGTGTCATTTGGGGTTCTGCTGCAGATCCGTCTCATGACTGCAGAAAGTTTGACCATCAGAGATGGCCCAAGGCATTCTGCAAAGGAACAATGGAATGACATTGAGTTTGCTGTTCAAAATTTCAGAGTTTGAGGAGCTTTCAAAGAAAGTTAAGGAAACAGCATGGAGAGCAGCAGGCACCTAGGGATTGAAGGGAGTTGTCCAACATTATGGAGGCTATCCCTGTAGGGTACACCATCCAATGAAGCTGTGGTTCATGAAGCTCTAGTCAGGGGCAGGTCAAGACTTCAGGGTCTTTAAAAAGAAGGCTGAGTGATTCCAAGTTGATGAAGTCCGAGAGGACGGCGTCTCCATCATGACCGTGCGCTGAAGACACACGGATTCAGTCAGTTCTCCCAACTCCAGGAACGTATTGCCCCCACTCCAAAACCCCTCCTTCCAACACACACATACATACACACGCACGCAGACACACCCCCCAGAGGACATATGGCACTCTATAAGACATAATTATCTGTATCCCATTACCAATCTCCTAATTAAATCTCTCAATTAAATCTCTTAATTTATAAACTAGCCTACCAATGGGAGGAAGGTGCTATATGTTGTAAATCACGGAGGAGGTCTAGGTCGGCAACCTCACGACTTCCAGACACCTGCGGGCAATCTCCTGCATAACTTTCACACTACATCTGGAGAGTAAAGTTTTCTTTCTTTCCATCAGTTTTCTGGAAGGATCTTTCCTAACCCGTCTATATCCTGACCATTGGTGTGTCTGGACAGGCCCAACCCAAATGCAGAAGGAAAAAGTATCGTTATCCTAATTGAAATAGGATTGAGCAGGACGTCAATGAGTGACCCAAACGTAGAATTCTCTGTTAAGTGGTAAAACAAACAAAAAAACCCAAAACAAACTTAAGACTTCTTAGAAGGTCACTAAGGAATAGAATACTATTGATAAAGTAGCATGTGCTTGACACAATTAAATTTAAATACATGTATAAATTTTTTAAAAATTTAAAATAGAAAATCCTTCCAGCCAGCATCAACTGCCCTCATTTTTTGTTAGGTTTAATAAACATTGATGCTTCTCATTGTTCAGTGAATTCCCAACAGAGATTTTGACTTCTCAGACAGATGCCCCCTTTTTTTTTTTTTTTCCTAAATGAAACTCTGATCTCTAGATGAGGAGCTAAAAGGAGATGGGACGTGACCTACGTTAGAAGGGAAAATTGAGGAGATTGGGCATGCAGAGTTATACAGTGGCCCAGAAGTCAGAAGCACTTGAAGTATTTCACCAACGGATCAGGAGTGTTATTCTCTGGCCTTCGTGGTTCTAACTCTGTAGAGCAGGTTGCTCCCTGGGGCAGACAGATTTCTCCATATTCGCTGGATCACTCATTTGTTTTAAGAGTTGAAACAGACTTGTCTACAGACATAGAAAAACATGCATACGTGTGCTAAGCAAGGCTTGCTTATGCTTCGGAGCATGTTAACTATTCAGAGAATTATGAAGGAAGGTCTTTTTTTTTTTTTTTTTTTTAAGAAAAAAAGAGGGGTATTCCCACGCTTCTCCCCAATCTCCTCAATTAGAACCTTAAGGAAGGAGCCCAGGATGTATATTACATGCCCCCTCCTCACACTCCCATAGAATCCTGCTGTGATCAATCCGGCTTAGGGACTCCCAGGGTATGATTTGAACATTATGAAACTGTGATTCATAACCCAGAGGGAAATCTGTCTTCATTCCTTACCATCATACTTACTGTTTATAGCCAGTGCTCTCTTCCTTAGGAAACCCCTTTATCCCACTCCCACTTTTTAATATGGAACTTTGCCATAAGAATGGATTTCTTGAGTCTTTAATATTTGACTGGAGAAGTAATTCTGGTCATGGTACATCAGAAAGCTGTTTTTTTCCCCTCTTTCTAATAAGGACTATAATCCATGGCTGACAAAAAAGGATCTCTGCAGCATTTCCTGGGTGCTTTAGAATACGCTGTGACAAATGGCATCTTGCGTTGTACGATCGTCCTCATGGCTTGTAATACATTGTTTAATGAATTGATCACAGTGGAATGTAAAGATGAAGCAGCATTTATTTTGTATGTTATATTGCATATAATTTTTAGAGTTGACATTTATAACCATGGAGGCTGTTATTTTACATATCATCTTCAAACCATATCAGCCTTAAACACATTTAAATTTAATAAGCAAGTAGATTAGATTTGCTTTTAAGCTAGGCATATCATTACAGCACGTGTTTCCGGCAGGAGGGCACTCTCGCGATTCAGTACTGTCTTTAGTTGTCTTAAAGAAGCCAGAATTATAAAGAAGGGGGTTAGAGCACGAGCTGAAATAATTAAGTATGAAGTATGTAAGTATATAAGTATATAAGTATAATTAAGTATGACAGACCACCGTAAGCACAGCCCTCCAATCATTGAGGCAGAAGAGTCCGTTTGGTTTTATTAAGCATCACCAGGCAACTTTGAGACTGAATGCAAGCCTTGGGAATGAAATGCAAATTCTGTAATAGGAACATCATTGTGATAATAATTTATTAAATTTCCCGAGCCATCTCCCTCTGAGGAGGGCAGCACGACGGCCCTGGTGATTAATTTTCAACATCGTTTAACATTTTATTAGAGGGAAACAGTTTGTAATCTATTGATGCCCTTTCTGTACAATTCCATGAGCTGTTTTCAAAACCAGAAGGAAGGGGTGCGGAGGGGATGGAGGAGGGTGAGCAGAAGGAACGCTGGCCAGCGCTTCTAGGTCTGATCCCAAATATCTCAGACTCTCCTGTGCTTTCCTGCCATTTTGTGGCTTGAGTGTCATGGGAGCTTGTTGGTGTTTGTGGAAGGAGAAGGTTTTGTGAATCTGAAGTTAGGGGAAGTGCAGTATTCGGTATGGTGGGGGGGTGGGGTTTCATCTAAGAGACTTGGGGGTCTGAAAGTTGCTGGACTGGGGCTTCTCAGAATCCTAGCAACGCTTACCTAGAAGCTGCAGATAGAAATGCCTGCAGAGCCCACAGATCCTCTGCATGGAGATTACTATACAAGGGACATACTTGGTGGCAGCATTCAGCTCAACTGAGTGTTGACTTGCTAGAAGGTCAACTGTGAGGAGAAAAAAGAAATAATAGCAAAATGCAAGGGGAGACCCTGGATGGGATCCTGGCACAGAAATGGGAGCTTTGTAGAATAAACAAATGGATTCCCAGTGTGATCTGCAGTTTAGTTACCAGTGTTGTCCCACTGTGAATTTCCTGACTTAGATCACCATGCTGTGGTAAAGTCGTGTTCATGTTAGGGGACGCTGCGTAAGACATACACAGGAAGTCTCCTGTTATCTTTGCAGTCTTTCTGTAAATCTAAAACTATTTCAAGTTAAAAATATTTTTATAAATAATTGGGGTGCCTGGGGGGCTTGGTCAGTTAAGTCTTCTGAGTCTTGGTTTCAGCTCAGGTCATGATCTCGGGGTGGTGAGATCCAGCCCTGCATCGGGCTCTGCACTCAGCATGAAGTCTGCTCGAGTTTCTTTCCACCCCCCTTCCTCTTCCTCCCCTTCTACTGCTCCCCTCTGCTCGCACTCTCTCTAAAATTAATAAATAAAATGTTAAAAAAATGTTTTTATAAGCAATAAAAGCGAGGTGCGGGACATGCAAAACACCGGTAGGAAGAGATTACATCCAAGGGTCACCTGCTTGAGACACCCCACTGGGGCGGCCTCACACACTCTCAGAACGACATAAACGCAGAGAGAGAGACCATGTCTTCTGTTCTTCTTTGTGTGGATAGCTTTCTCACAGTCTGGCAGTGTGGGAGGTAAAATAATGCCCTCCGCCCCAGATATGTCCATACCCTAATCCCTGGAAACTGTGAATAAGTTAGAGTACAATGCAAAGGAGAATTAAGGCTACAAATAGAATTGACCTTGCTCATCAGCTGGCTTTAAGATGGGGAGATTTTCCTGGATTATCTGGATGGACTCAATATGATTCCAGAGGTTCTCATACGTGGAAGAGGGAAGTGCCCTGAAAATAAAAAACAAAACAAACGATGGGTAATTGCCGTCTTTAACATAGACGTGAGCCATGCACCAAGAAGTGCAGGCAGCCTCTGGAATCCAGAAAAGGCAAGAGCACACATTCTCCCCTAGAGGCTCCAGAAAGGAACACCCCCACCTTCATAGATGAGGAGACATTGCACAGAGAGATGTGAGCTTGCCCAGGGTTGCACAGCTGGTGCGTGACAGGGCAGGGAATCACAGATACAGGGTCCATGCTCTGAAACAACAATCTGATGTATTAACACTTCACTCTGGCACAGCCAGTCTCAGCAGGAATTAGGGTTGGGGGCACCTGGGTGGCTCAGTGAGTTTGGCTCAGGTCATGATCTCAGGGTCCTGGGATTGAGCCCAGCATCGGGCTCTCTGCTCAGCGGGGATCCTGCTCCCCCCTCTCTATCTACTGTTTCTCTGCCTACTTGTGATCTGTGTCAAATATGTAAATAAAATCTTTAATACAAAAAAAAGAAATTAGGTTTGTATGTTTAGTTAACTTAAAACTGGAAGAAATGTTGCCACAGGAAGGAGAGAGTGAGCAACTGACATTTTCTTGGAGCAATAACTAAAATTATGAGATATTCTATTAGAAGTTGAAAAGGTAGTAGTATCTCTCTCTCTCTCTCTTTTAAAGAAAAGCATTGGCTGGAAACTGCCCTTCCCAAAGTGTGAGTCCCATCTGATTATTATGGATTTAGGTGACATACAGAGATGCTATTAAATAACATTAAACCAATCATTTGGGGATGGAGTTACTCTATTCTGAATTTCCTTTCCATTTTCCTGTTTATGTCATTGAGAAGGTCTTTGTTTGGTGCCAGGGTGTCTTCAACATCTCTCTAATACTTGATGATCTCCATTTTTAACAATAAGTTGGAGGCTTCAGGCCTTTGTCTGCAGGTAATGGGTAGCAAGATATTAGTAACTTGTGACTGCATTGCATTTATTTTATGGTTACTCTCTATTTGGAATAAGTGATATTATTTTTTTTTCTTTTCCATTTGTAGTATTGATGTAAAGTTGCCCTGTAAAAATAATGTGTTTCAGTGGAAGCAAAGTACATCCGTGTAAAGTTACGTTAAGCTGATGGTTTATCATTATGACACATGATGGCCATTTAGTGACACTGGCAGAAGGATGGCTAAGCTTTGGGAACATCTGATTCTTCAGGGCTGAAGGTTTTGAAGAGTTGGGTCTAATTTCTAAAAAGCTGTTTATCATTAAGTTACAAGGCCCGTAGCTATCTCTGAATCGGTTTTGTTTTCTACCTCGTCACCAGAAATAAATAATTTCATTGACGTTTGAAAGTGGAGATTTCAAAGACAAACGAGTAACATCTTTTCAGTATTGAAATTTGACAGGTATTATCTAAGTCCATTGGTTCTTAATTTACTTTTTATTATTCTGCTAATGCTATCAATAAAATATCTAACATCCCTACTTTATGACCTTTATTAAAAACCCCATACTATCTGTTGACCTCACTTTGTTTCACGCCTTGAGCCAAGTCTGCTGTTGGACTAGCCATGTCGGGCCGAGCCCGTGCTCTGCTACTGGTCCAGCTTTCCCAGGAGAGCCTTATATCCCATGCTAGGAAAGGACGTCCCTTTCTGAGCCTCATCCTCTTACACTCCTTCTTATCTCACAGGCTCGCAGGGTAGGGCTTCCTGTGAGAATGTTGGTTGTGCTGCCAACCCTAACCAACTCTACCAAGAACTCATGTGCAAACTTTTTGTCCACCATATAAATTACAGGTCAGAGGAGATGAGCATCGCTGCATGGGCAGGGGCAGGCACCTGACATCTGGCACCACATCTGGCATCCGATAGGGTGGAACAAGGCAGGACTCAACAGCACAAGTCTGGAAGAGTTAGTGGGTAGCGGAGATGCTCACAGTGTAAAGAGAGGTGCTTGGCTTATCTCTCTTACAAATGGATTACCGAATGTAGCTTCGAACATGTGACGTGCTTTCCCTTTCGTTCTTGGCCGCGTTGCTGTTTGCGGCCGGATCTGAGGACGTTCCTGGGCTCTGAGCATCAGAAGAACGTGACCATCATCTTGCTCCCCCTGGCCGAGGGAGTCCTGAAGCTTCGCTGATTACCGCTCTGTTTTGTTTCGGTCCTCACCCCCCGCCCCTCCTTTCTTCTTCCTGCTCCTCCTCCTCCTCTTCTTCCGTCCAGAGGAAACAAAAGCACAGGCTTGAGTCAGCAACGTTGAATCTAAAAAATGTGTCCCGCAGTCAGGGTGGCGACAGTAATAGCAATGGCTCCTCGGGCTCAGTACCGAGCATGCGTAATGGGTGGTCAGTGTGCCGCGCGCGGTGCTGGCCACACTGCGGTCACGCTCCCCTTCCGTCCCACAGAGCTCCCAGCGGATCACCTCTCCAGCTTGCCCTCCTCCCCTCTCCTCCCTTCCTAGCCCCTTTGCCCAACTTGCTCTGCACTGCACGCTCAGCACTTTCTTGTTCAGACCCTTACCAGCCTTGACAGCGCAGTAGACCAAAGGCTCACTCATTCCACAAACATTTATTTATTTATTTTAAGATTTTATTTATTTATTTGACAGACAGAGATCACAAGGAGGCAGAGAGGCAGGCAGAGAGAGAGGAGGAAGCAGGCTCCCCGCTGAGCAGAGAGCCTGATGCGGGGCTCAATCCTAGGTCCCCGGGATCATGACCTGAGCTGAAGGCAAAGGCCTTAACCCACTGAGCCACCCAGGCGCCCCCTCCACAAACATTTATTAAGTCCCTAGGATGTACAAGGTAGTGCTCTCACTTCACCCTGACAACAACTCTGAGAAGGAAATATTTTTATCCCCATTTTTAAGGGAGGAAGACAGTATCCCTCCCTTCAAAGAAGCCTTGGTTAGGAAGAGGAGGCAGGTATGTGCGGCAGCAAGTAAACCTGAATGACGACACGGGAGCAGGAGTTGTGCTGAGAAGGGTGTCTCGGAAGGTTGGAGGAGACAGGTGATTCCTGGACAGGGTTTTGAGGGTAGGTGGGCATTTTCAGACAGACGATTTATGGAAGGATGTTTCAGGCAAGGGGACAGCATGTGCAAAGGGAAAGGGAAGTGGAATTCTGAGTGAAGATAAATACATATGACTAAATAGAGTTCGAGTGGTGTGCGGAGGGGAAGTTGGGTTGTGTGGACTCTATGAAGCCGAGTGGTATCATCCGTGTGTGCAAGTCCGAGTAACTTTAAGAAGGATTTAGGGGAGCCCTGGTGGCTCAGTGGGTTAAGGGTCCGAGTCTTGATTTCAGCTCAGGTCATGATCTCAGGGTTATGAGATCGAGCCCCGCATCAGCCTCCACACTGGGCGTGGAGCCTACTTAGGCTTCTCTCTCTCCCTCTACTTCTGTCTCTCCTTCTCATTCACACTCTATCTCTCTCTAAAAAGAAAAGACAGAGGGAAGGAAGTGAGGTAACGAGGGCAGGACAAAGAAAGGACTTGAAATACTCCATTTCAAAGGTGCACATCACAACCAGACTGAGTGGCCAGGCTGTTTCTCCCCATCTCCTAACACCTGGCCACGTACATTGTTCCTTCTCCCTCCATCCTCCCTTCAGCAGGACTTTTACCCAGCATCTCTGCTTTCTCCAGGCTGTTGGAACTAAGTACAGAGGTGGTTCTTTTAAGCCTCTCCCGCAACTGTTCTCCTATGGGACAGAGAAAAGGAATAAGGAAAAATACGGCTCTGAGCATCTCATGCTTCCTGTTGTATTTGAAGCAGGGAGAGGTGAGCTTGCTGCTGATTTTAACACCTGCTTCTGGGAATTCCAGAGCTACTTTCTGTTTCTGGAGTCATCTTTTCCTGAGTACAAAGTTAAAAATAGCATCGATAGGAGAGAGAACTAAAACCTGTGAACAAAAAGTACTATCCCTGTGTAGAAGATAGTTGGCAGGTCCTCAAAAAAAAAGCGAAACACAGAGTTACCCTCTGGCCCAGCACCCACACTCCCAGGCAAACGCCCGAGAGGACTGTGACCAGGTCCTCAAAAATTTGTACATGTAGGTTCATACATTGTTCACAACCGAAAAGAGTTGGAAATAACCCTAATACCCCTCCATGAGAGAATGGATAAACAAAACGTGGTATGTCCATGCAAAGGAATATTATTCAGTTATACGAAGTAACAAAGGACTGATACATTCTATAACCATCATGCTCAGTGGAACAAGTCAGACGCAGACAGTCACATACTGGGTGACTGTATTAGTATGAAAGTTCCAGAACTTAAAAGCCATGGAGACAGAAAGCACAGTGGTAGTACTCAGGGCAGGGGGATAGGAAGGGACTCTCTAATCGACATGGGGTTTTCTTTGGGGATGATGAAAATATTTTGAAACTACATACAGGTGGTGGTTGTGCCATGATGGGATGTGCTAAACGCCACGAGATCGCACAGTATACAACGGTGAATTTCACATCATGTGAATATCACCTCCCTTAAAAAAAAAATAAAAGAACCAGAACAGGTAAAACTCAGCACAGGTTCCAAAGAAATGAGTTTTCTGCGTTGCACACGGTTTGCACAGTACAGACCGTGCTTGCGAGAAACCCCCAGAAGTTGATCCTTGGAGAAGCTAAGTCCGTCTGGAGAGTGGTGAAGGAGGCAGCTCCGAGAATGGGGGCTCATTTCCAGTTCCAAGAGGCCAGTGAAGTATGACCACCAACATCACATGGCCATCCTCCTCCCTAGGGAAGTTGCAGCCTGGGAAGGTGACAGCTCATAATGTCAGAAACCGATGATGAGAAAATTGGAAACGGATGGAGTTTTATGGCAATGCATTTTTAACTCCACTTCAGCGTAGAGGGGACATTTTAAGGAGCTAAGAGCTTAAACCAGACAAGATTTCCTCCAGTGTGATAATAAATACACCAAAGTGCCCTTCTATGTTTAATAATTCAGGATCCACTGAGTGTTTAAAGGGTTTCCTGTTTTATCATTTGAAAAATCGAATGGTAATCGGTTAAAAAGTAATAGATGAGAAATGTTTTTGAGATGGGCCCCAAATCACGCACTTTAAAATGTCTTAGGAAATGGATGTCTGCGTGTTCTAGGGAGCAGGCGCCTGAAGGTTTGGAAGCTGCGGTACAACCACGCGCTCGTCACGCCTTTGTGGGCTTGTGTGTGGAGGGACGGCAGCCACGTCCACACGTGGCATCGGCCAGTAGTCTGAGTGGCGTTGGAACGAAATTAGACTGAAAGAACATTGTGGGGCCACTTCTGCAATCGGCCGTTCCTCAATCTGCTCCAGATGTAGACGGCAACAGTCACAGAGCCGGATTCCTGGAAAATTCCAGAGAAAAACCTAAAAGCCAGGCCGTGGCAACATTTTATTGCTGGGGACATGAACACGTGGTGTCAGCGAGAAGGGGTTTGCCTTGTTCCGGCCCGCAGGTTGGCTCACAGGGACCGTAATGCTAGATTCTACGCGGCGGTGATTTTTGCAAAGGAAGCCCCACTCTTCTTGCAGATGATACGTACCATCCTATGACTCTCCGATTTAAGACAGGTGGATTTTCCCAGGGAAGGGAACGGGGAAGAGAATGGGCCTCTGGCAACACTTAATTAGCCTGTCTTAGGACAGAATCCGAAAGGCAGAAAGGATCCATGTGTGCTCTTAAACGTCATGTTGGAAATAAAAGCTACCACTGTGCTTCATTTTTAATCAGGTACGTATCGCACCTGTGTTTATGAGGTGCCCGTCAGACACTGGAACAGGGGCTGGGGATACTGCCTTACGCCTCACGGACAAGATCCCTGCTTGCCTGGGGCTCATAATATCTGATAGAGGAAAAACACTCAAGAAGGAATTGTGACAGAAACTGCCAGCTGCCTTTCGCCTAGCCACTTATCCCTCTTTCTTAGTAATTGACCCCTTGGTAATGGGCCCCTTAGTCATAGCCAAGATGCCCAAATTAAAGGAAAATAATACTGTGTTCTCCAGCTTTCCTAGCAGACAGGGATCACCATCAAGATGGCAATGGAAATTATTAGGTGTGGTTTCTGGGAAAACCCTTTAATAGGGGCTGACTCACAGCGCCAGCAGCATCCATGCATTCTCCCCCTTTCTCTCTCCCGCTGTATTAAACCATGTGATGTAGAGGCTACTTTGAGGGTGGAATCTATGGCCTAAAAAAGTGGAAGGAGCAATGGGATTTCTGATGGACTGCCTAGCCCCAGACTTCTTTTATGGGAGAGAAAAATAAACGTACGTTTCGTTTAAGCCACAGTGATTTCAGGACTCTGTAAATAGCAACAAACCCAATTGTTGTGAGACTGAGGCAGAAGAGAAAAATATAAAATCATTTCACAAAGTCGAACCTCAGGGCCCCTGGGGGCTGAGTCTGTTAAGCGTCTGCCTTTGGCTCAGCTCAGGTCATGATCCCAGGGTTCTGGGATCGAGCCCCTTATTGGGCTACCCTGCTCAGTGGGGAATCTCCTTCTCTTTTCCCCTCCTCTTGTGCCCTCTCTCTGCCTCTCAAATAAATAAATAAAATCTTAAAAAAAAAAAAAAAAGGAAAGAAAGAGAGGAAAACTTCCTCCGCAGGCAAGAAAACAGAGAGATGGGAGAGAGTTGGACTGGCCGAGGGACTGACAGAGGCTACTGTGGAATGGGAAACCACATACTCAAGTGATCAATGACTGAGAAATGAAAGATAGTCAGAATGGTCAGACAGCGGTAGAAGAAGGAGAGAATGTCACCAGATGAGGAAGTTCTTAGCTGGGTATAGGCAGGAGAATGATGATCTGATATTTCGTTACAAAGCTAAGCTTTGTGCAGTGGCAGTATAGTAGCCAATGAGGTTTATCCGAGGCGCGATTATTGCTAATTGAAACAAAGCTCACCCTGGCTGCCATGTAGAAAGTGGGCAGGGCAAGCGTGGAGGCAGGATGACATTTTAGGTGGTGATGACAGAACTCCAGGTCAGAGATGATCGTGGGCCTGATGATGGAGGGAGCAGTAATGGAAGTAGAGGAATCTGTGAAGGCAGTTGAAACCTAAACTGCTGATGTTAGAAGGATGAGCGTAGATGCAATGTCTGTATTGCTTCTGGAAGAATCTGTCCCAGAATCTTCCTGCTAGAGTCACTTGATTGTGTGCAGAAAAACAACGTGGATTACTTAACAATGGCAATAAAAAACCTGAATCAAAAATGGGCAAAGAACTTGAACAGACACTTCTCCAAGGAAGATATACGAATGGCCAGTATGCACATGATAAGATGCTCTATATCACTAATCACTAGGGAGATATCAATCAAAACCACGATGAGATACCACCTCACATCCACTAGGATGGTTACCATAGGAAGAAAAGAAAGAAAGAAAGAGGGAGAGAGAGAAAGAGAGGAAGGAAGGAAGGAAGGAAAGAAAGGAGGAAGGGAGAAAGGCAGAAACAGAGAAGAAAGAAAAGGAAGGAAGGAAGGAAGGGAAGGACGGAAGGATGGGACAGAGGGAGGAAGGAAGGAAAGAAGAAAGAAAAGGAAGGGAGGAAGGGAGGGAGGAAGGAAGGAAAAGCAGAAAATGGCAAATATTGGTGAGGATATGGAAAAATCGTAACACTTGTGCACTGTTGGTGGGAATGTAAAATGTGCAACCATGGGGCACGTGGGTGGCATAGTCAGTTAAGCATAGAACTCTTGGTTTCAGCTCAGGTCACGATCTCAAGGTCTTCAGATTGAGTCCTGTGTCGGTCTCTGTGCTCAGCATGAGGTCTGCTTGAGATTCTCTCTCTCCCTTTGCCTTTCCTGCTGTCTCTCTCTCTCTCTCAAATAAATAAATAAAATCTTTTAAAAAATAAAATGTGCAGGCACTATAGAAAACGATATGGTGATTTCTAAAAAAAATAAAAATAAAAAATAGAGTTAGCATATGATTTAGCAATTCAACTTGTGAATACTCAAGAGGTCTTTGTATGCCCATGTTCATAACAGCATTATTCACAATAGCTAAAATGTGGAAGCAACCCGTGTCCACTGACAGATGAACGGACAACCAAAATGTAGTATATTTATATAATGGAATATTATTCAGCTTTAAAAAGAAAGGAAATTCTGATATATTCTGCAACATGAATGAACCTTAAAGGCACGACGCTGAGTGAAAGAAGCCAGTCACAAAATGGCAAATACTGCAATGTTACACTTCCATGAGGCAACTAGAAAAGTCAGAATCACAGACAAAGTAGAGTGGAGGTTGCCAAGGGCTGAAGGGGTTAGTGAGAAGTTAGTGTTTAATGAGGTCACAGTCTCACGTTTGCAAGTGAAGGGAGTTCTGGAGAGGATGGTTGTGCAGTGTGAAGGTACTTAATACCACTGAACTGTACTCTTAAAATTAGCTTAAATAGTAAATTTTATATCCTGTATATTTTTACCACAATTTTTAAAAAAGGAAAAAAAAAATTCAATATGGGTTGCCTGTCTTGCAATGAGTTTTCCGCCAGTACAACCTTGTCTATCCTCTTGCAGCTCAGAAGCAGGTCTCTTTATCTGTGTGACCAGATATCTGTATCTGTGTGACCCAGTCTAGCATCTCACTGGTAAATGGTGTCTCTAAGTTTCCCATTTGATATTGAGCTGATATTTACATCTGCAAATATCAGCTCATGAGTGCCTCCTTCTCAAAAGCCCCTCCAAACCCAGCAGAGGCAGCCTTCTTCCTTGAAAAGTGGGAGAATGACCTCCCATCCACAG
This sequence comes from Enhydra lutris kenyoni, assembly GCF_002288905.1. NCBI lineage: Eukaryota > Metazoa > Chordata > Mammalia > Carnivora > Mustelidae > Enhydra > Enhydra lutris. The sequence goes on along the minus strand of NW_019154129.1, from coordinate 10,008,615 downwards.
ATATCACTGGGAATCTGAGGACGTCCAGAGAGCTGATCCTCAGAAGGGGCTGAAGTCAGAACTAGTCAAGGAGGACACATGCACATTTACATATGATTTGCATCTGCTTTGCATAGGGCTGCACAGGCTGTGCTGTGTTCTCAAACATCACTCACGTTATATTTTAAGACTGTCACAATCTTTGATTAACATTTAGATCTGCAGCCCGGGTGCCTCAAACTTCTCCAGCCTTCTTTGTTTAAACCGGCGTCATCCTTTATCCCTGGGTGGTGGGCAGTCCGGGGCCCCTGCCGCGTAGCTGAGGATGCTTGGAGTTACCACCCATTCCAGTTTTCCATTCCTACGTCCAGCCCATCGCCCCTTTCTCAGGCCCACCCCAAGCACACGGCACCATCCAGGCTGTTGTGCATAGCAGCTCTTCTTACTGAGTTAGAGAAGGTAGAGGAAGCAATTTAGAAGTCAGTCTTAGCACTCTTGTTTTTCAGAGTCCCTCCGTCTTGGGGGTTGGGGGGTAGGGTGTTCACTGGAAGTTTCCTCCTTACATGGTGACCTCTCTCCTTTTTCTTCTCCCCTCCCCTTTCCTCTCCTCCTCCTTCCTCCCCATCCCTCTCTTCTCTTTCCTCTTCTTTCTCAGTGGACCATGAGTGAGCACTCATTTGGTCCCACAGACACGCCTTTGGTGCCTAATGAGCTAGTAAATAAGATGTACAAGTCCCTCCCCTCTGGAAGTTTAGTGTTGTGCTGACAGGGATATCCCCCGAAAGTCAATAAATGAAATCCGCGAATAAATTGCTTTTGCCACAGTGAGAGATAATGGTACATAGTCAAAGAATTATGGAGGGTCACCAGCCGAAATGGAGGCATGGGAAGATGTCTTGTGAAGGTCAGGCTGAGGGAAGGCTGTTGTGGAAGGACAGAAGGATAAAGCCCTGAAGCAGAAGGGTCTCAGCAGACTCCAGAAAGACAAAGGAGGCCTGTGTGGGGGTGGGGAGGCAGGGTGACATGTGGGCAGAAAGAGACAGGAGCAGGGAGGAAGAGGCAGACAGGGATGCAGCTTGTAGGGCTTCTGATGCCCCATCAGGTATGGATTTCACTGTCGGTCTGTTTCCACTGTGGGAGGGTAACATGATATCATGCATGTTAAAAGCATAGCCCTCTGCTGGTTCAGTGGAAAGCTACTGCCCCTCTCGTATTTGTCCTACTTTTCTCCATTTTCCATGTGTTCCTGGTTTCTCAGGGACTCAGTTCACCAGAACTCTAGGCTCCTCTTATAAAGAATAATGCAGTTTTATCGTCAAGCTCATGGTGTGTGTGCACATGTCTGTGTGTGTGCGCACGCATGGTGCATGTAAGAGAGAGGGAGAGAGAGAGAGGTGGGAGGCATTATGCCACCCCCTGCCATGAGGTAGAGGTAGAAACTGTATGTGCAATATTTAATTTCCCTTCCATCTGCTTCCTCTCTGCACCCCTGTCCCCGCTATCAGTGATATTAAGACCGAGGATGAGAGGTGGGAAAAAATGCTGCATGAGATGAGTGCTGTCCCGGTGCATATTTTGGAAAATTCCAACTGAGTACAAACGTATGGAGATAAATACAAAACCTTTGATTGTAGGTTGCTGCCTACGGTTTATATTCCTGACAAATGTGTTGACAACATACAACACATTTTAAGAACTGGGTTTTCACGCCGTTCTGGTCATTCATCGTGTTGACATAAACCTGGTCTTTCAACCTGCGGTCTTTGGTGATAGGCAGAACAACTGGGAAGGAAAGGAGGCCCCTGAGTCTTCAAAAGGGGCGAAGGGGAGGGTACAGGGGCTGTTGTGATTATCTCTGGGAGATGAATCGGTGCCTCACCACACGGGAACTGTGTAGCCAGTAACGTCCTGCTTACATCTCCAAAAGGCAGGCGGTCGTTACGGCCCTACTCCCCAGCTTCTGTGGTGGAATCCAGGAAGATAATCTGGCTTTCTCACATCATGCTGTTGATAGCGTGAGGCGTCTCAAGCAGATGGTGCTCTTTGAACACAGGTGTGGCTTGGCCACCCAGATCATCGTGGAATGTTTTGTTTTAGGGGAACCAACATCAGGAACTCAATAAAATGTTTAGCAGATTTAGGTAAATGCTTACTTACAGTCTAATTTGGAAAAATAATCCCCTCTGTATAGTAATATTTATTGTCTGAGTAAGCCAGGTGATACAGACTGATTATCTTTCTAGGCAAGCTGAGTGGGTAGGATAGATTTAGGAGGGAACAGCATCTTAATACTTGGCATTTGCACTGCAAGGATCTGGCTAAATTGAAGATGGGGAGTAAGTAGGAGTTTTGAGATCGTATGCTGTGTAATGGGTCTGACTTTATTTATTTCGCTCAATTCACCTAACAGACCCTTTACAAATGCATTACGTGCATTTTTAGCAACTGGGATATTTGCCTACAGGTTTGTTTGTTTGTTTTGTTTTGTTTTGTTTTTTTGGTAAGAAATAAACTTGCTAGCTGTCCAAAGCGAGTTGCCCACCGTCCTATAACCCTCTGCCAATCATAGGGGTTAAGGCAGATTTGATTGCCAGTCATATTGTACTCCAGGTGAAGTGCTAAGAATGCTGTCTTATCCCTCCGCTGGATTAGCTTTAAAAGGTGATCTTGGAGTCCTGTCAAGCACAGAGTGAGGATTTACAAAGTGACAAACACATGGCCACGACATTTACTACGAGATTTCCCGTGACTGAATTCCCAGCTCCTGGCCAAGAAGAAATAGGCAGTGGAAGAGTTTGAAAGGGAGCGTTTTAGCACGGATACATTTTAGAAGGCAGGCCGTTCCTTTTTTGTGTTTAGGTGGGGATTTCTAAACAATCAAGCCATACCCTTCTCTGGGGAAAAAAAAAAAAAAACGGGAGAGGCACGAGCGAGCAATCGTCTTGACTGGGAACATTGGTTTCTTGTGCAGGGGTCGGCTCCCTGTCTGTGTTCGGCTCACTTAATGGTACCATGGCCTTTTGCAGCCAACGGAGCCCTTTGTATCTCATCATGATCTCATTCCTCATCCCAGCGACTTCAAGGGCTTTATGGAAATACCAGACAGATGTGTACCTGCTTCTGCAGAGCCTTCAAATAACCCCATCTATCTTGATGGCATTTCTCCGCTGATCAGCCAGAGGTTTACACTGTATGTTCTTTTTACAGCATCTTCATTACCTTTGTCTCTCATGGAGCCGCCCACTTCCATGTACCCTGCCAGGCTTCATGCACGTCCCCCTGGTCATGCTCTGGCCCTTCGTTCTGCTAGCTTCAGGTTGATCAGCCATGCGTGTTTCTGAGCAGACAGAACATGCTTTTCATGATTTCCCCACTGTCCCTTCCAGGAATCCTTCCTCCTCTTTCCATTAGACGCACATGAATGGTGGAGAGAGGAACTCCACAGCATAAAGAAGCCCTAACAGGGGCACTGGGGTGTCTCAGTCAGCGAAGCGTCCAGCTCTTGATCTCAACTCAGGTCTTGATCTCAGGGTCATGAGTTTGAGCCCTGAGTTGGGCTCCATGCTGGGCGTGGAACCCACTTTAAAACAACAACAACAACAACAACAAAAACAAACAGAAAATTTATTAAAAGCAAATTGGACATCCAACATACCCTAGATTAACCCCTGACGGTACCTAGTGCACGATAGATGATCCAGTGAATATTGCTTGAATGATGAAATGGCTGAATTAATTACTGATCTTGCTACCAAAACTAACAAAATGGAAATAGGGCCATTCAAGTTTGGGGCCAGAGAAGTAATCTGTGATACCAGTAGAAGGAGCAACACGCTCACTCCAGAGTCTTCCAGCGACGCTGTGCTCGGCACTAGGAACCGCTTCTGTAACCTCAAGAGGGTCGGTAGTTAAGAAAGTTCTTAACCTCTTTTCAATAGAATCCAACTGAGTAGTGACCTGGGGTTCTCTGCATAGCAGTTGCTTCCAGCCCATCGAGGGCTAATCTGTCCGTTGGACCCAGTTTATGTGGCTTTGTGGTAGAGCCTGCACTGTTGGAGGGCAGTGGGCCACCATCTCTTGCTGGGCACCATCTGCTCTAGAGAACATCTTTATTTAGGGACAGAACCATAGAGAAGATGTGCTGCTCCTGGGGAGGTCAACTCCAAGGAGACTTCCGTCCCCCTCCCCCTTTCTCTCTTAGGGAAGCTCATCATTTCCCTCAACTGGGGGCCTCTACTAAGTGGACTCTCTTTTGCGCACCACCCAGGGAACTTAGTGCATGCCATCCTTTCCAGCAAGCTGGAACTCAGGCATCAGCAGTCCTGCAGTGAAAAACCAGGAGACCTCGGTGTGGCTGCAGGAGAACTGAGATTGTGACTTATCTCTGGAACTTGGCTTTCGGAGGCAGGGATCTCACTGGATCTAAAGTATGACGTTGCCACCAATTTTCTTGGCCATCTGTATGGGTTGAAGTGGGTCCCTCCCCAAATTTGTGTGTTGAAGTCCTAAATCCCAGCATCTCAGAATGAAACCGTATTTGGAGAAAGGGGCTTCAAAGAGGTAATTAAGGCTAAATGAGGTGATTGGGGTAAGCCCTAGTCCACCAGGACTGGTGCCCTCACGAGAAGAGGAGATGAGGACACGGATGGGCACAGAAGGAAGACCGTGGGGGGACATGGGGAGACGATGGCCACCTGCGAGCCAAGGGGAGTCTTCACCAGACACCAAGCCTGCCAACATCTTGATCTCAGACTTCCAGCCTCCAGAATCATGACAACATACATTTCTCTTGTTTTTGCCCCCAAGTCTATGCTGCTTTGTTATGGCAGCTTTGGTGAAGTCATATACCACAGCCCCCCAAATGTGTTTCCGTGGACCACGTGGAAAAGCTAACCCCACAACGTGAAAGCATAGGTTCTCTGCGTGCGTGTGAGTGTGTGTGTGTGTGTGTGTGTGTGAGTGTGTGTGTGTGACTTATTGCAAGGACTCGCTGACAGGATGGTGGGGGCTGGCCAGGCAGGTCTGGAGGTCTGAAATCCATAGGGCACGCTGTCAGGAAGAGCGGTCTGAGCTCTCTGGTGGGAGCAGAGGCGGCGCTGCACAGGTGAAATTTCTTCTTCATCAAGGAAGCATCCGTTCTGCTCTTCAGGCTTTTCACAGATTGGATCAGGCCCACCAAAATTTCCGAGGATAATCTCCTTTACTTAAAGACACCCGATAGCTGACGTTAATCCCATCAGCAAAATACCTTCCACGGCAACACCGAAATTAGTGTTTGATCAAATCACTAGGTGCCTAACCCGGCCGACACGTAAAATTGACCATCCTAATGACGGCGACGACAGCTGCTCTTCTGAATTGTACTTGTCCTAGGCGTCGGGCGTGCTGCTAAGATTCCTACATGCATTATTTACACTTTTATCCCAATTATTATCCTCCTATTATCCATAAGGAGGTTCAGGGAGGTTAAATGATATGTCCCAAGTCGCACTGGATTAAAAAGTAGGTCTGCGTGTTCTCCAAATCCAAGTTTTTAACCCCTGGGCTGGTAGCTGTCAGAGAGACAGAAATCCTGGGCTCTAGGGCTCCATCATTAATAAATATAGGAAACGGTAAAAACCCCAGGGAGCATCTTCCATGTAAAAAGCATCCCATGAATCCGAAATGAGGGAGAAAGAGCTTGTTGTTGGAATCTAGAGCCACACCTGGTAAGCGAAGCGAACTCCCTTCGTTTCCAGGGGGACGTGAGCAGGAACCTAAGTTACTGTAATTCCTATGCCGGGGGTCTGGGGGACATTTCTTCTTCAGCTCCCAGGCCAGGTGGGCAGGAGGGAGCCTGATCGAGGAAGCCTCAGAGGGTGTTCCCCGGGCCCTTGTCTCTAAGCGGCGGTAAGTCCTCACATCTTCCTCCAGTCCGTCCCCCGCCTTAGCACGCTGTGGTTGCAGCATTTCCTAATATAAATGCAAGCGAAATAAAATTAGAAATGTGCCAGTGGGGGAAGCCAGCTACCCACAGGCGCCATAAATTGCCTTTCCCTCTTACCCCTCCTCCCTTCTGCCTACCCCCTCTCACCCCCATCCAGCCACCCCGAATAACCTGCCTTGCCTGGCTGAGTCACTGTTTCTGGAAAAGCAGGGCCAGGGAGGTTCCAGGCAAGTCCAGGGAAGGGTGATTAGCTGAGAATCAGCAGTGAGAAGTGAATTTACCAAGAAAGGTGATGTGATTAACCTGCGTGGGTGGCGGGTCCAGAAGGCCGGCTTGGAGCAGACAGCTTGAGTGACATCTGTCTTTAAGGGTCAAGAGGAAGAGAGAAGCACAAGCTGCTAGATTCTGTCATCACATCAGCCACTTTTGTATATGATTCCTTTGTTTCTGCTTTTTCAGTGTTGGCACAATGCTTTACTCTTAGGGAGAGTAATCTGTTGGCTGTACCGTCAAAGGCTCAATGTTTGATGACTGAGGAACACCTGTTTTATTAGCCACTTCCCCACAAACGCACTATTTTAGATGGATGGGTATGCTTGAATCTAAGCAGAAGCTACTTTAGGGTGTAGGGAATTCACAGTCGGGGTGTCTACTCCAGAGCAGGATTGTTTGGATCCCTAGGGCCTGGGCACGGACCTTTCCCCAAGCAGAGGAGCATCATACCCCTGGGAGGCTGAGGACTGTGTCATGAGACATTCTCACCAGCTGCTTTTTTAAGAAAGTGGAGAAGAACAGCATCCATATATATGTCCATATATATATATCCATATATCCATATATATATATATATATATATATATATATATATATATATATAAACCATGCTAAGGTGGTGAAAATGGTCATGGCCTTATTATTCATGGAAGCAGTAATGGTTACCTGTGACCTGTTACTAGGCTCATGCTTTGCCACGTATATTTTGAGAACCATCCTGTAGCCAGTGTCATTCCATGCTCCCCCAAATCCTGGAAGACAGTATGATCGTCCCATTCCTGCTTTTATAGATGAGAAGAAATAAACGAGAGCCAAATTGTTGAATAGCTTGCCAAGACTATGCTGCTAATGGGGGGTTGAGAGTGATTGGTTTGTAGGTCATCTGGAGCCTGGAGGCTGAACTCCTAACCACCTTGAAACATTGCCAGAATCAGGGGACGTGCAGGGCACTTGGGATGTCATGAGCAGAGGGAAGGAGGCGCCTGTATCTGCCTCCCACCCCCACCCATAAGTGGTTCTCTGTTCTGCTTTCACATTAAGGTCTCTTGGGATACCTTAAGAAATAGTGTTGCCTGTGTCCAAATGCAGACTGGTCAAAGATAATTTTAGGGAAGAAGGCCTTAATGATCAGTAATTTTTAAGCTCCCCCACTAATGTTAATGGACAGCCAGAGTTGAGAACAACTTCCTAAAGATCAAATATTCTTAAAATGTGGTCCATAGATCAGATGTCAGTAGGTCTGTTCGAAGTTTTTGTTCGTGAGTATTTATTTATTGAGAATGGAAGCATGGCTTTTCCTAATTCTCAAAGCCAAACAAGCCAAAAGAATATGAGAAATCGTTGCCTTGGAGAATGATGGTAACCATCACCACCTTCCATTGAGAGCCTACTGTGTGCCATACTCTGGAATGGGCTCTTGGGACAGGTGATCTCTTTAATCATTCGAAGAGCCATGGCATTGTCCTATTTTATATATGAGAGGCTGAGTTTCCAAAGTGCCAGGGAACATGCCCAGGATGTCACCATGAATAAAGAATTGAGCCATAAACCAACTCAAGTCTATTTAATGCCAAAGCCAGTCCTTCCTAATAGACTTCCCTGATGGATGAGGGTTGAAAAAGTCTTGCCCAGAAACAGGGGAATGGACTCAAAAACAGCTAGAGGGCTTTGCCAGCCAGAGGGCATGCAGGAACTCTAAAGTGGTGCATTGTTAAGGAAGTAAAATATTCCAAATTTGAACAGTATAGCTCAGGATTAATCTCCACTACCCTAAAGAGGAAGCAAGAAAGAATTTGACATTTCCCTCATGCCTGGAACCTGATCCTTTCTGGAAACTTCTGTGCTTCCTTATAGGGAATCTTTTTTGTTTGTTTGTTTTGTTTTGTTTTGTTTCTTTTCACTGCCACCTTATTTTCCTGGTCCCTGACCATGTATCCCAAGTAAAAGAAGTTTTCTAATAAAGCAGATGTAGACCCTTCATTTAATTAAGAGTATGTCTTACGTCCTGTTTTCTTCTACTCTTTCTTCCCCAAAGGACTTTTGACGTTTAATTTCATGCATGTGGAAGGAGGATGTCCTTCACAATGATACAATGATCTTACCCAGCAAATATGTTTCCTTACACAGATCCCTGTGCTGGCAAATGGCATGACCTAGTTGTTTAAGCTAAACGCCTCAGCACCCTTCTTCATCCCTTCCTCTTGTGCTACCTGCTCTCCTCTCTCAGCGGCCAGTCAGTCCTAACAATGCCTCTCAGGGCCACCATTCTGTCCCTGTCCACCATGTACATCTCTGTTCCGGACCCCATGTCTCTCTCAGACAAGAAACCACCACGGCTCCTGCTTGCTCAGCCCTCAGCCCCCTCCCTCCCATGCAACTGGAGTCATAGTCTTTCATAGTCATACTTTAGAGTCTTCTTTGAGGGCTGAAAATGCGCACACACACGCGCACACACACACACACACACACACACACACACACATACAAATACAGGTGGATCTTGAATAACCCAGGGTTGGGGATGCCAACCCTCCATGCAGTCAAAAATCCACGTGTAACCTTGGAGTCCCTAGGAATTTATCTGTTCATCATCTGTTCCCTGGAAGATTTCTCATTAACATAAATTGTCCATTGACACATATGTTGAATATTGTATATATTATATACTGTATTCTTTTTAAACTTTTTAATTTTTTTATAAACATATAATGTATTATTAGCCCCAGTATATACTATATACTTAACCAGAAAGTAAGCTAGAGAAAAAGGTATTATTAAGAAAATCCTAGGGGTGCCTGGATGGCCCAGTTGTTAAGCTGTCTTCAGCTTGCATCTTGATCCCAGGGTTCTGGGATCGAGCCCCCCATCAGGCTTTCTGCTCAGCAGGGAGCCTGCTTCTCCCTCTCCCACCCACCCCTGCTTGTGTTCCCTCTTTTGCTGTGTCTCTCTCTGTCAAATAAATAAATAAAATCTTTGAAAAAAAAAAAAAAAGAAAATCCCAAGGAAGAGGAAAATACATTTACAGTATTGTACCACATGTATTAGAAAAAAATCTGCATATAGGTCGACCTGCACACTTCGAACCCATGTCGTACAAGGGTCAGCTGTACACTACACACACACACACACACCCTTCTCTGAGCCTGAAAATAAAGTCCAGAATTCTTCACACAACCAACCCTATGCAGCATGGTCTTTCATTCTTTTCTCCAGTATTTCTTTTGCTCGTTGGTTTCCACTTCTCCAAAATTAAGTGGGTAAAAAAAAAAAAAAAAAAAAATTAAGTAGGTAAACCTACCTTCCATTTCCTGCCTGCATCCATGAGGTTATAAGTAAGGTGGTCTGGGTAGCTTGTACTTTTGGTGAGAAAGGACTTCTGTTTGTTCATGAAACAGCTTTACTGAGCTATAATTCACTTACCATAAAATTCACCAATTCAGTGTTTTGCTTTGTTTTTTTTTTTCAGTGTGTGTTGCAGAGATGCACTGCCGACCCTACAATGAATTTCAAACCGTTTTGCTTTCACCATGTATATGCACAAAATCATCACCTTGTACGCCTCACATATACTGCATACGGTCTTTGACAATTAGACCTCATTAAAGCTGGGGCTGGTGGCGGGGAGGACATTTTCCCCATCCCAAAACACCCTCGAACATACCAACCTTCATTGACCCCTCCCCTCGACCGTCGGCAACCACGAATGCACGGTCTGCCTCTACAGGTCCGCCTGTTCTGGGCATTTCGGGCAAATGGAATCACACACTAGGTGGCTTTTCGTGTCTGGTTGCTTTCCCTTAGCATCACAGTTGCCAGGCTCATCTGCGTCGGGGCAGGTATTGCCCTAGAACATTCTGTTGTGTGGATATAGCATATTCTATTCATCTGGGAACACCTGGTACACATTTGGGTTATTTCCGCTCCTTGGCAGTGTGACTCACGCCACTCTCTGCACGTCGTTAGGAGCATCACTAAATCTGGGTTGTTCCAGGTACTACCGACAAAAACTCCGCCGGCCGTACGATTCCTCTAAGCCTCAGTTTTCTTCTTTGTAAAATGGGAAGCACAACAGCATCTACCGCAGGGGTCCTGGTGATAATGGCGTGTAAGGGTGTGAGTACCGGGTTGAGCCTCACATCTCGTACATAATTAGCATTCCGTAAACCCGCACTCTTCAAACCATTCCCTTTCCATTGGGCCAAAATCTTTAGGGGGGTGGTCGCTGACGACTCTTCGTTTTCCACAAATACTTATTTAATTTTTACTGTGCCCTAGTCATTTATTCATTCTCTTCAGTAAGCCTGTGGTAGAGTCATTACTTTCTTATATATGAGAAAACTAAGACTGAGAGGATTCAGGGATGTGTCCTCGGTGAGTGAAAGTACAACCAGATTTCTGGCCAAAAGCAAACGATAAATACTCAGAACCTGCATTTTCTGGTGTTTGGAACCTGTCCTCCACTTGTCTCCCAACCCTACATCTGCCACGCTTGGTGTACACAGGGCCCTGAGGCAGCTCATTCTAAGAGTATAACCAAGGGCTTAGCTTTAAAGAGCAAATGCAGACCGGTTCCTCAGCTGTGGGAAGCAGCATTCGGTGGACAGTAGCTGATCACTTTCTTCTGAGAAGAAGGTTTACGTGCAGCGGAAAGACTGCAACGGAATATCAGAGAGAACTCCCTAATACTCAAGGTCTGGGCATCTTGGATAGCTCATCTGACACTCTCCCATAGTCTCCAGTCTACCTCCTCTATCGCCACTGTGTGTGCACGTCTGTTTGTATGTCTTTATGTATGAGTGAGTGTTGGCATGCATATATGCAAATGCATGTTTTGTGTACATGTTGGTGTCTGCATATATATGTTGGTGTGGGGGTGCTGGGGTGCACGTGCACCTGACCACAGCTCCCCTCTTCAGGGGCCAGGCCTCACTCCATGTCACTGATTTTTCTAACCCTGTGATTTTTTTTCCCCCCAGGGAGTTGGGAAGTCAGCTTAAGCCTTACGTTTTCTTTTTTCTTCATGATTCCGGCTAAATCCTCTGCAAATCACCATCCTCTACCTTCCAAAGATGTGTTGGGCATAGCAGTTAAAACATACAGTCTACCTAGGCCTTCCTCCGTGTACGTTTCTTTCTCTCATCCCCCTTCAATATGTGTGTCACGCAAGACACATGGATGGAGATCGAAAGAGGGTTGAAAATGACATAGTTGGAAAGCGAGGAAGCCAGAGAGAGAGAACGAGACTGAAATCTGTGTCGGATCCCGCTCAGGGAGTTTCGGGATGAGGTTGCATGTTTGAGAGAGAAAATAGTAAAACAGTAACTAGGTGTCACTCTTTTACCAACCTTCACTGTAATTGAGCAGAGAAGTAAGCAAAAATAAAAGAACAGTTTTGTTAACCTGAGAATGTGATTTGGCTCAAGGTTTTTAGGGTTACGCAGTACCTAGCTGCGAGCCTTCCGCAAGTCATCTCTCAGAGTGATTTAAAAAAAAATAAAAATAAAAAGGGAGTTTTCAGCAGGGATGGCCTTTTATTTTCTCGCTTCCCCTGCAGTGAGGTAATCAGGAACCTGTCTGGAAGCATCAGAAGCCGCAGCTGCATTTGGTGGGTTTGAACTGGCCCACGTTCCCCTGCCTCAGTCAGCCCCATGCTGGGAGTATGTGCACAGCACAGTCCTATGTCTGGGGTCTGGAGGGCGTCTGGGCTGTTCCTAGCAGAGCTGCTGTCCCTAGCTTCACCCTCTTTCCTGCTGGTGGTCACAAGAGAAGGAGAGGGTGACAGGGCTCTGGGGCCAGACAAAGCGAGCTTTTGCAACCGAACATGACATTGACCACCAGCAGCCTTCATTATCCCCATCGTCACAGGCAGTCGGGCTGGCTTTTTGTCAGCCCTGTTCAGAGAAGCCTTGTTAATTCACCCCCATGAAAATGGAAGTTTCATAGGCATTGACATAATTAATGAAGAGGCGGGCAGCGTGCTCTACCAATTAACACCACAGGGAAAAGCAAAATGGGCTTTCTTTTGGCGTGTTGTGCCAAAGTTAAGGACTGTAACACACAGCAAAATAAATAGAGATGCTTTTAATGAGCCACAAGATCGAGCTGAATAACTCAGAAAGGATGGTGGGTAAACACTGCCAACTCTTTGCACCGTTAAGAGTAATTGATGAGCATAGTTAAAAGTTTGCGGGGTAAAAGGGACTGTCGGGTGCTGCAACATGCTCATTTATAAATGTATTTTCCCCTGGAAGTAACTGTTAGGTATGTTAAAGGATGTAATGTGCAGTCAGAAACAAATATGATAGACTGGGCATTTCGTAGTGCCGGGAAAATAGGAGACTTCGCCGTTCCAGAATGAATACTGTGGCAGGTTTTTCCCGCTGGATGGGATTGTCTTTGTCAAACTCAGAGCAATATAGGCTCCTCGCCTGTGGATCCCTGCCCCGTGCACACCCTGGAAGGGGAAGGAAGAGGAGTTCCAGAAGTGGCATCGGAACCATTCCATCCCTTCCAGAAAGCCAGATGGATAATTTAATTATTTGTCTGTGCTCATAAGATTAAAACATGACCTTCCACCGAAGGGTTTCTTACGGTTTCTGAAAGAGTGCGTGCATTTGTACTGAGAGGGTTTTCTGAGCAAGGCAAAATTCATTCGATCAGAAAATAGAAACACGATAGGTTTTAGAAGCTATTTTAGAAATTTTTCTTTCTTTTTTCTTTTTTTTAGATTATATCATGGATTTGAGAGAGAATGAGTGAGAGAGAGGAAACACAAGTTGGGGGGGGTGGGGCAGAGGGAGTGGGAGAAGAAGACTCCCCGCTGGGCAGGGAGCCCGATGTGGGGCTCCATCCCAGGACCCCAGGATCGTGACCTGAGGTGAAGGCAGATGCTTCACCAGCTGAACCACCCAGGTGCCCCTATTTTAGGAATTTTTAAAATTCTGTGTTTGGTTGGTCTTTGTTAATGTGGTGTATCTGGTCCAATTAAGCTTTATTTTACGAAGTGCCTACAGTGGAGTCTCGCCATTCACGTATTTGACCCAAGAGAGCTCAATTATATACGGCAGGCCAGTAAAACTCAACAGTTCTGCAGAACCCGCAACTCCCTGCTCCCAGCAACCATAACAGCAAAAGTGCAGGAAGGAAATTGTTGGCGTGAGTGGAGAGCTTGCTGTGATGTGGGCAAGAGAGAAACGACTCAATAAGGCGCCCCTCAGTGGGCTTCCTTTCCTGGCCATCTCTAGTGGCTCTGGCATCTCACCACGCTGAGCGTGGTATCATTGTGAAACTGTGTACCGTGTGTGCAACACAGGCCAACAGCTCCAACTGTTGATGCTCAAATAAAGAGCAATGCATAAGAACATTAGAGAAGGCATGGTGATCCCCAATTCTGAGATTTCGCCACGTGTGTATTCTGTTTTATGGGCCCACGGTGGCTGTGACCCTAATGTTGACGTGTCTCTTGGAAGACACACCATTTTCAGTTACATACTTTCAGGTACGATGGCTTCATCTTCCTTCCGGTTGGGAACTGTTCCCCATGCTTCTCAGCTGTCTGCTCTGTAAATGACTGTGGCAGTATGGTTCAGGTTGTGGTCCCTGGACCGGTCTCGCAATCATCTTGGATGCTGGTCTTAGCATCCCAAAGTGGAATTCCCAAACCCACTTTGATCGTCTTATATCAGGAGTATCCCTAGAATCAGCATGCTTCACGGGCATCCCATAGCCCCACGATCTTCTGATCTCTAAGAACATCGATATCCCGTACTGCTTTCTGTCTGTCAGGATGCAGTATACTTCTGGGACTGTTTTATTGGATGTGCGCTCAGGGAATCTAAATGAGTTTACATATCTCAGACTGATAAGAAAAAGATAGCTCTCCAGCTAAGAGAACATCCCATTGTTCTACAATCCCAGCCGTGAAGAGCTTGGTTTACTGGGTTTGTTTTTGGACCGGGAGGTATGTGTTCACCGTGTGCTGAAAGATAAGGCCAGAATGGTTGTGACTAGTTGAGGTTTGATTTGATTGTTGCATTTTATATTGTGGCTCCTATTTAGATATCTGTGTAAAAACCTACCTCTGCCTTTTTAGGGAGTGTGACCCCAAACAGCTGCTTTGCACATTATAAGGGTCCAAGAAGTAGTTTGGAAATTGTCAGAAAAAGACATGACCACCAGGCAGGTCTCAGAAGGCAAGGTGGCCAAATTATAAAAGGGAAATTCTAGCTTCTAGCTCTTTTTTTTTTTCCTGCATTGCCCTTCACCCCGCACACACACTTTAAAATTTTAGCATGGTTATTCACTGCTCATCGAAGTTTGTTACCCTACCATAATGGTCACATCTCTCCAAAATGAGACCCCAGAGAGCAGACACGCTGAAAAAAATTGATTTCTCTTCTCAGAGGAATTCCCGATTTATCTCCTGATTTGTCTTCACAACGCCCAAGAACTGATGTCTCAGTGTGCCCAGCCAGAAAATGGGTAGAAAGCCATGCAGTTCAGAAGAGCTATCTAAGCCCTGGGTTTCTCTCCTGCTGGGAAAATGGAGAGACGGCATTTTATTTTTTTACCATTATTAGCCAGCCTGTCAGTCATTTAAAATTTCCTCATGAAGACGCAAAGCCAGGTTTTGAATACTGCATGTCACTCTTTCCAGCTGCTGTTAGGAAAGGCGGCAGTGAATTTTCCGGCTAAAAAAAGATTCCTCGTTTCAGAAGCTGAGCCGGAAGCAAGAGAGGGCCACAGAAATGACCAGAGCAGAGGGGAGGTGGCCCAGAAGGGGACTCACATTCCTCTTTGCTCTTGTTTATTTTCCATGAATGCAGTGAGTTTCAGCCATTGAAGTTACAGCGCTGTCTGACAGGCAAACAGCCCTAACGTGCCAAGTCTCAGGTTGGCTGTGCAGGTAGTGTCTGTGTCAGTCCCTATTATTAATACATTCCTCAGCAATGAGGGTTTTCTCATTCATTCTTACAGAACTGTTTAGGGCTTGTGGCGTCCCAGAGCTCTGTCGGAATGAGTTGTGCCCCTTGAAACGTTGGCAGGGCAAGAAAGTGACAACATAATGCTTGCTAAAGCTCTTGGGATAATGGGACCCAGGGAAGGGAGGGAGGCAGCACCCACAGCAGCCATGCATCGGGGCGCCCGAGTTCAAATCTGCCCACTGCTGCTTGTGAACTGTGTGCTTTTTACACCCTCCTTAGTACTTGTCAGCCTTTCTTCCTCATCGGGTCGTCGTGCTGATTAAATGAGATAATGTGTCAGGGTTAGCACAGTGTCTGACATAGAGTGTGTGCCACGGCAGCTGTGATTCAGATCAGAAGCAGGGAGCAGTGCCGCTCCAGGCAGCTCTCCAGGGCATTCACCGTGAAGGATGGCCACATTCCGGGTAAAGGCGTTCTTCAATGGCTTACAGAAAAGGGTCTTTGCCCAGGATCCTCACTCACTTAGCTTTGCCCAACCAGACTCCTCATTCATGGTAAATTTCTTTCTGTGAGGGTCCCCCCTTACTCAGTGGAGACTGATTTCCACTATGGCTATGCTCGTCTGGCCCACGCTCCATTCTTCTTCCCAGACTTGTGGGTTAAAGCCTGATTGAAGGACAGATTTCTGTTCCGATGTCGGCAGCCGTGGGAGAGGTTAGCTTCTGGACTGGATGAGGCCAGGTCACTTGCATCTATGAGGGTTAGAGGCTGGAGCACAGGGTGCGTTGGGCAGGACCAGGAAGGTTATCGTTAATGGCTGGGTCAGCCTAAGAATGCAAGTGTGAGATTAGAGTAATGAGGAGGGAAGACCTCCAGGGGAGGCTTCACAGGGTCGGGTGAAACCACGTGGTGCCTCTCCTTCTCAGAACAGGGCGCAGGATTTTTCTGTGAGCCCGGAGTTTGACAGTCAGTAGCAGAGAACGCTTCAGGATCTGAAGGGTGTCTATGGTGGGTTCCATCGATAGACCTGAAAAGAGAAACCAAGATCAAGAGTCTTTTTCATTTGCTCATGATAAATGAGCACTGGTAATATTAAGAACATAACAGGATAGCTTATGCTCCAGAGCTTTACCTGTGGGAGGCACTTAGTGGAACTCCCATTTTACAGGTGAGTTCACTTGGCCAAGAATAGTGCAGGAGTTCAAGCGTCCATCCAGGTTAGCTTAAGTCCCAAACTGTGATCTTTCAGGTTTTGCTATTCATTTCTGTGTCTCATGGCAAGGAGCCACAGAAATATTGAATCCCCACTATGGGCAAATAGTGCTGGATGCTATGGGACAAATGGAAGGGCAGAATATATAATTTCTGTCCTCAATGGAGCCTTCAGTGTGGAAGGAAATGAGCAAGGTGCATAGAAGCAGAGAACTGGTCCCTGGTAATTTTTTTTTTTTTTTTTTTTTTTGGTCTGATAGAAATGTGGATACTTCCTAAACTAAATGAGCACTTTTTTTCTTTCTTTCTAGAAGTAGCAATTCTTTATTAAAATCCATATATCTGTCATGGCTGATTGGTTAGCACACCTTATAGGTTAAATGTACTGAGTTGCAGTGGACATATACCAGGATAGGGACATGCCATCTTATATGCCTTATGCACTTTCTGAAATAATAGGAATTATAAGTACATAAGAAAAATATATTATTAATATATAGTTTTAAAATTTAGACTATTGGAATGAAATTACTGGTTTCTTAAGCTGATTGTTCTAGGTTTTACAGAAACTATATTTTCAAATAACATGTTCTCCCCTGACTCCCTCCTTTTCTAAAAAAAAAAAAAAAAGCTCAGTTAAAGAAGAGGCTTAATGTGTAATGCTAATATTCCAATTATAAAGTGACTTATGTTAGTCTTCGTTTAAGCAAAAATTATGGACTATGTTTCTCTAAACGTTAGTAGTCAAGTCTTGTGGTTTCATGTCAATATATTCACTCTATCGAAAGTTATCAGCGGCCCTGATGCTATTTGAATTCTGCCCATGGGGATTTCTTGGAGTCACTATGATGTCCTTCTTTGGGACCCTCTAGTCTGGTGAGTCTCAGTCTCACCTTCAAATTATAGAGCTAAAAATTATCACTGCCTGGACCCCATCCTGAGAGCTGCTCATGTAACTGGTATAGGACAAGTCTGGACATCCGGATGTTCGAGCTTTTAGATTTTCAGTGGAGCGTGTGTTGGGATGGGTGGAGATCATGTTTCCAAATAGAGATGTTTATTTAGTTAAAATTAAATAGGAGGGTCAAATAAGTTTTGTTTTGGAAGAACCATGAATATCCTACAGTCTATTAAGATTCTCATTTTGGGGCTACCCTGGCTTTGTGTGTCCTGTGTCCTCGTTGTTCAAGGTCTACCCCAAAGCTCAGCACCACCAGCATCACTTGGGGAATGGCCAGCAATGAAGAATTTCAGGACCCCTCCCACACACACCGAATCAGAATCTGTAACATGATCCCTAGGTAATGCAGTGCACTTTGAGTTAGAGAAGCACTGCCCTAGAAATCAGTGGTGAGGAGAGTGATGATGATGATAGTCTGTTTTGTTGGGCACCTGCTATATGTGAGGCACTAGGTCAAAACATTGTGGGATATACTTCTCTTTAACTTGTTCTAGAAATAGGGCCATCTGGGTGGCTCAGTTGGTTAAGTGTCTGACTTTCGGTTTTTGGCTCAGGTCGTGATCTCAGGATTGTGAGATCAAGTCTCGTGTCCGGCTCCATGCTTAGCGGGGAGACTGCTTGAGCTTCTCTCCTTCTTGCTTTCCCTTTCCCTCCCACTCTGGCCCTTTCCCAACTTGTGCATGTGTGCACATGCACTCTCTCTCTCTCAAATAAATAAATAAAATCTTTAAACTGTTCCAGAAATAGTAGGCATGAAGAGTAGTAAGACTAGTGACTGATATCCCAGAATTCCAAAAAATCTTGTTTGGTCCTCACAATGACCCTATAAAGAAGATGATTGTTTACCTTTTATATAGATAAGGACATTGTGAGTAACTTGTTCAAAGGCCCTAGGTAGTAGAGGAAATAGCTGTATTGCCAACTATATTTCTCCAAAGGCACGCACTTAGCTTACCTGTCATACTGTGAAAAAGTAGAAAGTATGAATCTACATGGAAGTTTGCAGATTGTCTCCCTTCCACAAACCATATGAAACAATGGGATTTAGCTTTGCATTAAAAGATAACTATGCTGGAGTGGTTCTTTGTTCTCCAAACTCTCTATGAATGACAGAAATCCAAATAGAACTGCCTTTAGTCAAAAGTGCAACACGTTGTACTTTTAAAACTGTGAATTTTATGTTCCAAAATGGGTTTCAGGTATGGCTGGATCAAGGTGACCAAATGAGGACGGCCTTAGGAATATGCCTTAAATTATCTCTAGGCTCTACTTCTCTTTTTTTTTTTTTTTTTTAAGATTTTATTTATCCATTTGACAGAGATCACAATTAGGCAGAGAGAGAGGAGGAAGCAGGCTCCCCGCCGAGCAGAGAGCCCAACGCAGGGCTCCATCCCAGGACCCTGGGACCATGACCCGAGCTGAAGGCAGAGGCTTTAACCCACTGAGCCACCCAGGTGCCCCAAGGCTCTGCTTCTCTTGATGCTGACTTCTTTCCATGGAACATTCTTCCTAAATGGTGGCAAGATGTCCACCTGCAACTCTGGCCTTAGACCTTATCATTTTATCAACACCAGCATAGAGGAGTACATCTTTCTGAATCGTATAAGGCAACATCACAGAGATACATCTCATGTATCTCATACCCTCCTTGAAACAATTATTCTGGTATGAAACATGGGATATTCTGATTAGACAGGTTTGGCTCCGGTATGAATGATAATTTCTGTACTATAGTTTATAAAACTAGAGCTGGAGAAGGAGATTTTCTTAAAAAAAAAAAAAGTTACTCTTATTGGAAGGGGAAATGAATTATTGGCAGATGTAGGGGAACGTGAGTCCACTGTAGGGCCTCAGTTAAGGGAATCAGATAGAAAGAATTGTAAGGGGGCAACCTGTATTGACCTTCCACCTGCCTGCATGTACATTCTGTGGACAGAATTCTGGATTTTTCTCTTGCCTGTCATAACAACTGCTTTCAACTACATCTCCTTGGGGAGAAAGGAGCCAACATCTGGTAGCTCTGTCTGGTACTAGAACAATGCTAAGTGCTTACACAGTTAGCTTATTTTCTGTTCCCAACCACTCTGTTAATTAGATTGTCCAGAGTCAAACTCCCAAGCCAGAAAAGGCAGCATGGGGGAACTCAGCAATGGGTCTGAGGTCATAGCTAACCAGGAACACTGTGTGGACTCCCAGCTCACTTCAGAACCTATGTTCCTGTGTATAGGAAACCTCTGAAAATGAATAAGGGAACACATTATGTCATTAAAAGAAAATTCAAAAGGGCGATTCTAAACTTCGAGGGTCACAAGGCAGGAAGACTTTACAACTTTCAGATATGGTCCTTGTTTTCTCACGTAGTGCTTATGTGTGAGCTTGTGTGTGTGTGTGTGTGTGTGTGAGAGAGAGAGAGAGAGAGAGAGAGAGCGAGCAAGTAACAGTTCATGTGAAAGTATGAATTTCTGGCTTCTCCCACCTGCTACAAGGTATATGACCAGAGTTAAGATATTGTCATCCCCTCTGGCAATGCATTTTTTCCTGCATTCCCTCCAAAGTCGTCACCTGGCCAGCTTTAGTCATTTACGGGATCCATTCAGCACTGGGGACACTTGAGTTTCCAAATCTTGGTGTAAGAGTATCGTGCCACTTCACCCGCATACACGGTGGCCTCCGCAGTGCGTCCTCCATTCCCCTGAACCGCTACAAAGCATAGCGAGTGTTTTGTATTCATGTATCTGTATCTTTCTTCACTGCGTGTCACACACACACACACACACACACACACACACACACACAAGGGAGCAATTTGCCTTTGCCTTGTCCTTTCCTTCCCCTGCCCCATCTCATTTAGCTCTGCGCCTAATCCTCTTCTCGTAGCCTTCATCTCCGCAATGTAGGAATTTAGCATGCTCTCTACCCAACCGTATTAATAAAGCACTTGAAAATATGCAATTTTATTCAGGATTATTTATCTAACTATCTCTACTGAAGTGCTGCTTCTGCAGCTCCTCGAACGCAGTGGCTTCCCTGGTGGCAGCTTTTGGAGCCCGAAAGCATGGACTGCAATGCAAAGCCACCGATGCCAGCCACACACCCCAGCGTCCCCAGGCCAGCCATTGCAGCAGGAGGCCAAGACGGGCCCTGAAGTGAGCATCTGGTCCATCCCCCTGCCTCTGGGCTGAGCCGTACCAGTTAGCCGTAGCACCCAGGAACACTTGCCTTCCTATGGCAGTTACAGGAAATCCTAATCGCACGATTGCAGCTTAGGGTCGGAGAGAGCCCAAAGCGGTGATGAAGTCTGCCTTGGCTGTTTTTACTCCTTGCCTTAATGGTGGATTATCTCATCCTTATCCCTTCCCTTATAGCAGGGTTTCTCCACAGTCAAACTGTTCTTTGTTGTGGGGCCCTCCTGAGCACGGTGGCGGCTTAACAGTATCCCTGGCCTCAGCCCATTAGATGCCAACGGCACCCAGTTGTGACAACTAACCTTTCTCCTAACACTGACCGATGGGAAAATTTGCCTGGTTGAGAACCACTGCTTTCTAGAAACATAGCACAGACGAGCGCCATGAGATCAGGTCTCGTGCCTGATTTCGCTCATTGTTTTGTGAACACAGAGTAGACTCCCAGTATTCGTTGAATGGATAAAAGAATTTACTATTGGTCAGAGCTGAAGGTTATATTTGTCCCCAAGATAAAATGCAAAAACTGTAGTGATTGTAACTCACCTATGAGAAAGGAAATCAAGGGCTCTTTTTCATTTCCTCCTCCCTCTGCCATTATCAAACAAGTTCAATAAATGTTTGCTGATTAAAAGCCTAAATCATCATTATGGCTTTCATAACTTGAGTATCCATTACGCGGTAGTTCTAAATAGGTGTCATCATTTAATTTAATTTCCTCAGTGACTCCTGGAGATGGGTGACGTCAACCAAACTGTACAGATTGGGAGCGTGGAAACTGAGATGTCAAGTAATTTGCCCATGGCCACACAGCTGTAAAGTACTAAAGACTTGGTTCAGATCAGTTTTGCTTCTCTTTTCTCTGTACCTTCTTGGCTCACTCTATCCTGTCAAAGCTCAGTGCAGGACAACATGAAGAACATTAATCCCAAGGTGAAATGTGCAAGAGGTTAAGTGGATTTGACCAAGTTTCCCGTTACATTCATTTTGGGGGAAAATGGATTACAAACAGAACCCCTTGGTCATAACTTCGTGTTCACTTGAAAATGAGAAGTGAGTGTTTTATAGATCCGTAGCTTCACATTATCTATCGCATTGTGAGAAAAAAGAAGAAGATGGATGGAGTGGGGCAAAGAGCATAATAATATTGCAAGGTTTTATGTGGAAGGGTCAGGTGAGGAGAGGATGAGCTGAAAGGATGAGGACAGAAGGCTAAGAAAGAAGAACTCATAAGTCGTGTATCTAAACTACTTTTAAAAATGGTTAAGGAACTCAAGGAGAAATAGAAAGAAGGCAGCACTCTAAAAGGTCAGAAAAAGTAGTCAAGTAAGAAGCAAAGTAATTTAAACATAAAAAGGAAAAGCTACAGATACTTCTTTCATGCTTCAGAAAGCATCAGTCTTAAACCTTGCAGTGTCCCAATAATTCACTCCAATCCTCTGCAAGACAGTAAAGTATTTCACAAAGGCATACCTTTTCCCCCTAAGCTGGTGAGTCCCCGAGATGGCCCAAATTTCCTTAAAAAATGAAATGGAACTACTAGGCTTTCTTCACATTAACCTTAAAGATAATGATGTATTGGACCTTGTTCTATAAAGGACATACAGAGGTGGCCTGCTTACATTTCCCTGTATGGTAACTCCATTATTCGGAAATTGATAGATGAAAATATCCATGTCATGGGATGGGAAAGGAAGGAAGGAAGGTAAGAGGGAAGGAAGGAGGGGAGGAGGAGGGGTGGGCCGGAGGAAGTGGAAATGAAAGGAAATACCTATTTTTACCATCTTTTTTCTCCTCCATTCATTTGTTTACTCATTTCACTATTATGTTGGCATCTATTATGTGCCAGTCACTGGGTGAGCCACTTGGGAGATAATGGTAAGCAAAACCAAACACAATACCAGCTCTCATGGGGTACATGGTCTAGTAGGAAAGCCAAAAAAAAAAAAAAAAAGAAGACAGTAATCACTGCTATGTGTGTTGGGGCGGGATCTGTCTTTTTGCCTTCATCCCTCATTTCTGGTCCAGTGTGGCAGCTGAAACAGTTAACTGATTTACCAGCCTGGCTCTCAGACCCCATGTACTGGGGCACTGGATCAGCACCGTAATGAAACACTGCTTGACAGAGTCACCCCGCAGTCAGTGAAGGAGAGGAAAGCTGAGCTGGTTTTATTTCTCAGACCAAGTGATGGAGTTGGGTTCTCTCTACCCCTGGCTTCTGATGTGATCATCCTCTAACTCGTTCCTAAAAAAATCAGTGCAGGCATTCAGTATAAAAGAGAGAGCCACTTGGAGCTAAAAGTGACCCCAAGGTCACCTATGCCAGCCAGCATGAATTTATACTGCTGGGTTTTTTTGCTCCTCGGACTTAAACTTTCTCCACACTTTTCATCAGTTTGATTTTGCCCAACAGAAATCACTACCGGCCATCTTATGACCAGGTCATTTTATTCCTAGACAACTGACAGTTCCTCATTTTAGAGAAACTGACTAACTTTACCCTCTGATACCAGACCGCTGGCCCTGGTCTTTGGAGCTGGGGGGTCCAGAGGACCTTGTCCAAGTTCCAGTGTCTGCATTTACCGGCTGGGAAGCTAGAGCTAGCACTCTGGCTCGGTGAGTATTGGGGGTCTTTTCTCTTGTGACTGGAAAGTATTTTGCACGCTCTCCCTCTCCAGGATTCAGTGTGGGAGACCCATGGTTCTCTGGATCATGTGGGTTAGTATGGCGCAAAACTCCCATCTTGCCCAGAGAATAACCCAGAATGTTAGGATATGTTTGTTTGTTTGTTTGTTTTATATCTGGGCAAAACAAGAAAGAAGGACTAGGGTTTGTTTTCCCTGGGCCTTGTGTCCATCCTGAAAGCAACCAGAGTACGTCAGGAATGGGCTGATGTGGTCAGTAGGACTGGAGTGTTAGAGAATTCGTCATTGTAATGATGGAAGAAAATATCTGTGTTTACCACTCCGTGGCTTCTATGAACAAGCAGTTTACCCAGCATACTCATCCTAGGCAGACTTATAAAAGGCAAGGAGAGTTTCCTGAAAAAGTTAAATATAGAAATATAGAATCACCACATGACTCAGCCATTCTACTCCACTATTGATACTCAGAAGAGCTGAAAACAAGAACTCAGAGACATGGACGTGAATGTTCGTAGCAGCACTGCTCACCGTGGCTGAAATGGGGAAACGGCCCAAATGTCCATCAGCGGATGAACAGGTACACACAATGCAGGGAACGGCCGCACGGGGATATGACTCAGCCATGAGAAAGGAACGGGCGCTGAGCAGAGGAAGCCAGGCACAGGTTACACATTGTATGATTCCATTTATAGGAAATATCCAGCATAGGCAGATCCACAGAAACTGAAAACAGAGACGTGGTTGTTGGGGACTCGATGGGGACGGTGAGGAGTAGCGCTTAACGGGTATGACATGTTCTTTTGAAATGATGAGATATTGTAGAACTTGATAGTGGTGATGGTTGTACAACACTGTGGATGTATCAACTGATACTGACTTGTTCACTATAAAATAGTTAATTTTTTTTTTTTTAAAGTGAGACCTTTCACATCAGTCAAGGCTGCTGTACCCCCCCCCACACACCCTGCCCCCATTTCTGGGCCACTGCAATGGGCTTCACTCCCTGCTCTGTTCCCTTTGCTTCCAGCAAATTCTTCTCCCCACAGCCAAAGAGCCCATGTCAGAATGCACACAGGATTGTTTCCTGCCCCAGCCAGAAACCCCACTCGCTTAGAATTGATTCCAAGCCCTTTCATCTGATACTCCAGGTCTGGCTCTTGCCAACCTCACCGAGTTCGCCCCTTCTGTTCTCATTCTGATCCCGTTGACTCTGACTCGTCTCGAGCTGGCTCCATCCCAGCTGAGAAGTCCCCTCCAAGACCTTTTCCAACCAGCCTTTGTAAACCTACCACCCTTCTTTATTCATCGCCGTGGCACCCTACTCACTTGCTTCAAGCTCTTATTATTATTATTATCTGTAATTTTTAAATGTAACTTGCTTTCTGCTCTTTGCCTAGCTCATTCACGAAGGCAAGTCCACTGGCTAACACAGTGCTTGGTACGTGAGGGGCCCTCAATCAGTGCTTATTAATTGAGGTCAAGGTGTGGAAACAATAATAATTATTATCATCATCCCTATCCTAAAAATGCCACCAAACCTGCTTTTCCCTAAAGTACAGATGGGTAAAAGGGATATGCTTATATCCCTTCTGGATGTGCCGCCGTTTCTCTGCCACTTCCAAGGAGGAATGTGACTTTAGTACAAGGTGGCAGCCCGTTGAACTTTGAACCCTTCTTTTATTTATGATGTATGTCTCAGGGAAACGTGACAACATCTGGGAATTCATTAAATGACAGTTTTCCCTTCCACTTCGTTCTCTATTTTATTTTGCCCAACACAATCCTATTAAGGGAAAAGCTAATTGACCACAAGCTTCGTTTCTGCTGAGCTTAGCCAAAAAGTCAATCACTGCTTGGCGGGAGCTGTTCTGACTGTTTAGCCAATGGACAAATTTCCATCTCGACTGGCTTTGCTGGTCCTAAGAGAATAGATGTAAAGGTGCTTAATTCTATTTTGATACTTTTCATTTTCAGCAAAACCGAAACAACCCCAAGGAGTGATATTACCATGAAAAGGCAGCCTGGAAATTTTTTTCATGAGAATACTTATTTTATTTCCATGGCATTCAGCTCTGTTCACAAGGGTGTTCTCTTGTCCAACACTCATCAGATTCATGGGTCACAGCCACTGAGTTGGGGTGCCCTGCAAAGGGACTGTAAGCCTCCTGTGCGGAAGGCAAGGGTTTCCCAGGCCAAGTAAAGGGTAACCCTTCTGAGGACCCCCCCCCAAAAAAAACCCCAAGAACTAGCTTTTCAGTGGTTTCTCTTCCAGCAAGTTCACTTTGCATACAATAGGGAGGTGTGAGAGTGAGCGAGGACAAGAAATCCCTTTGGTTTGGGTTGTATCTGTTTGCCCGCAAAATCACAAGGGAAGCGAGCTCTCCTTGGATGGTGAAAGGTTAGAGGGAAAGATGCCATCTTTGAACTAAGCATCAAACCCAGCGAAGAAGGGAGGCCAGCCCCAAGCCTTGGCTTCAGCCTCGAATAAAGACACTGTATCCAGGGTCATATTAAGCCCATAAAAATGGACTTTTCTAGATTCAAATGACAAAAACAACACAAAAGGCGAACTTGCTGTTTCACCAAATCCTCCCAACTACCTTGTCCTGAATGGAGAAATCTTAAGCCAGTAACAGTCTACATTCGAAATCATTTTCACTTTCCAAAAAAATAAAAAAAATCAGGGCACCCCATTTTTGGTACATGGATTTTTTAGCACTTAATGGATAGAATTTTTATATATCTCCTAAGAATTATTCACGAACATCTCCCAGTTCCATTTTCAGGGACCTATTGTAGACGCGCTTTTATAGCTTGGATCCAAGAAATGTATTTCTACCGCTGCAGTCCAAAAAGGGGACTATCTAATGAGTTTTCGCTAGGCAAGTCAAAGTGTCATGGTGGAATTCTTCTCCGCAAGACATGCTTCCCTGGAAGGAAGGATGTAAAGCCGCAAAGGTTCTTTAAGAGACATATAGATCTACACATCAGTAGTAGTCACACTAATAATAAACATTCATTTGACCTCATATATTTTCAAAGTGTTTTAAAGTGTTGGTGTTGCTCAGGAAGAAAGAAGACCTCTAGGATAAGGATTTTTCTTTTACATGTAAGGGACAGGTCTTACAGAAAGTGAGCAACTTGTCCGAAATCAGCAAAGTGGAGAAACCAGCCTTCCCATCCCCAGTGGCCTTTCTGTGTCTTGACTTGGAGCAGGGAGTGTATTTGGGGGATGGCAGAAGGAACAGTATCTGGCTGACTGAGCTGAAAAGCGCAAATAGAGATACATATATGGCAAACCATTTTGACTGAAGATCTTGATTTCTTCAATGTTGACACTGTAAACTACCAAAGAGAAGCCAGTAATCTGTGACACCATGAGCCTTTCTAGCTTTCTCACTTATATACAGTGAATGGGCACAGCTGTAATGGAAGTAAGGGGGCTGGTTTTCTCTCTTTGAGTTGATAGGCGGCCATGACTAGGGATGAACCAAACTTTTTGAGATGAATATTATACTGCCCCCTCGTGTAACATTAAGAACATCCTGTTGAGGGATACAGGAGAGCCGTCCCTTCTTTTTTCTTACCTGCAATTTATTTATTAAGACTTGCTCAAAATTTAAAAAAAAAAAAGTTTAAATCCAAGTAATATCCTGTGTCAACCTGCACGAAAAATAATGCTTTATTATCACCATTCCAGTTTTTACAGTCGAAGGCTATTAATCAATGAGGCAGTGTGGATCCATATGAATATTGATCACCATCTCGTTGCCCTCCTGTGAGTGTTCTTTCTTAATGACAACCAATTGCAATATTCATTAGGAAAGGTGCGTTTTCTGGATTGCACACGTTAGCTGGATTCGTGACAGAGGGATTTAGCTAAAAGCGTGGGCATCTTATTTAAATAACTCCTTGGATCAGAAAGATCCCGGCTTCAGTCTATCTGGGCTTAGCTCAACTCTTTAGGATCTTGGAAATTCCAGCATTTTCTTATTTGTGTTTCATCTTAGACACCTAAGTAATGCTGCTGTTAAGCATTAATTTTCTCATGTTTAATAGCTCAAACGTCAAAGCAAATATTCGTTTGGTGCATTTTTAGATCTCGGAAGGGACGTCCAGACAGCCCACAGTTTCAGGATGAACCAGGATTAATAGGCTCTGTTTAGCACCATATTGCTTTAACTCAATTTGAGGGAAAAAGAAGAATGCCCCATATGCAAAAGTATAGCAGTTTTCCCCTTGCCGTTGTATCTGGAGCACACACAGACACCGCTTCTCCTCTCACCTGTTGTAAAATCTGGCAGAATATCTCTCTGGTCCGGGGCTCCCGAATGCACCCATCCCATTACCGCTGGGTCGCCCATTTGTGTGGGTGGTTACTATCCTGTGAGCCCGTCTTTCCGAACGAGGACGAGCTTACCCTTTGTAAAGCAGCATATTATAGTCAACTTCCCAAACAGTCATATATCTATGTGGCTTTTGGTAGTTATTTTTAGAAGTGATTTAGAAACCTTCCTTTCTTTCTATCTTTTTTTTAAATTCCCCAGCCACTGCAAGCATGCCGTGGGGTTTAGTGCCCTGAATTATTCAGCAGTCATTGAAAATGCAATCAGTACTAAGGAAAAGTCTAGTCATCATACCTGGATTTGTCAACATTTCTCTTTCTCAGCAAACAGTAGGTTCATTGGAAGCACACACAGGGGTGCGAGCAGTGGTGAGAAGTCTTCTTCCTCCGGAGCGCTTGTAGGACCCCAAACATCACCGTGCGTGAACAGACTGCCTCTGGGTAGAGCTTGGCTACTAGGTGGATCTAGGATAGGCTGGCTTGGGAAGAGGAGAGCGGTTCTTTCGCTAGAAGAGGTTATTGTATTCCCCGTCAGCCTGATTCAGAAGAGGTGGGAAGCCGTGTGGGGCTTGGGGGCAGCCAGCTGCTTCCGGAACTTTCCAGGGATAGCAACACAGTAGCCAACACAAATGTCAGTGGGATAGGCCGGCATGCCAGATACCATCATAGAAAATTACTTTCCCTGCCTGGCATCTGGGTACTTGCCTTGTCATCCAGAAGACCGCATGCTGGACCATGAGCCCCTCTGCCCTTTCTTCTTCCGTGTGCACTTAGCGTTTGGAGAGGTCACTAGGGAGTGCAGAATGGACTTCGCTTGTGTCCTTATCTGAGTGTTCTGTACATCATGATAATCAATAACAACAATAGAAACGGATCCTCACATAGCTGTATGGACCAGGCACCGCTCTAGATGCTGCACAGATTGTACCTCATTTCCATATTCGTTATCCATCGAAGAGTCTCATTAGCCTAAAGCAGAATGGAATGAGCAAAGTGAAAAAGCAGATAATTCAGACTCCAGAGTTGGACTTAACTGGCTTAATATTCCATCTCTCCTGCTTTCGGTATGTGTGACTTTGGAAAATAAATTCAGCCCTCTCTGCCAGAGCCAACTACGCTTCTCGAAGTTCTTGAAACGAATCTTCTCCTTGCCTCTGCAGGGTCTTTGCGTCGGCTGTTTCTTCTGCCTAGAGCATTTAACTGACTCTTTTTCCTAGATGAACCCTCCTTGTCCTTCTGACCCTGGCCCAGGCGTCGCATTGTTAAGAAACCCCATTTCCGTCTTCTCTCTGCCTTCTGAATGTCCAGATTTGAAAGGCGTAATGAGATGCATATGCATTTCCTTCCATTACCCTTTTTCTTCCTCACCATTCCTGAAACGGTCTGACGCCACCATGGGCTTCTTCTCCACTTATGGAGGGACTCTGGATGTCGGCGTGTTCTCAGAGAAAGATAGAATCAGCTGGGGCAAAGCCTCAAAATGTACATTCAGTGGCCTGTCAAGCCCTGTTTTTGTGTTTGCAAAAGAGTAAAAGATGAAATCAGAAAACACTAGAATCTTTTGAGATACTATTACCAACCTTTGAAGGCTGACAACACATTTGTCTTATATTTGAGTATTTTTCGCTATTCTGGAGTCTTGATGTAGACGGTTAGCGTATTGGAATTTGCTGAGGTTGTGTGTGTGTTCCTTTGAATCAGCAATAACTCATTTAAGAATGAAAACGGGGCATGTGCCTTGTAGAAAGAAAAAAATACTGTTTGTATTTATCTAACTATTGAAACTACCATATGGACTGAGTCCACATAGTTCAATGTGTTGAAAGAAAATATTTCTTTAAAGATTTTTATTTATTTATTTGACAGAGAGATTGAGATCACAAGTAGGCAGAGAGAGGGCGGGAAGCAGGTTCCCCACTAAGCAGAGAGCCCGATGCAGGGCTCGATCCCAGGACCCTGAGATCATGACCTGAGCTGAAGGCAGAGGCTTTAACCCACTGAGCCACCCAGGTGCCCCCCCCTTTTTAAAGATTTTTATTTATGTCAAAGAGAATATTTCTTAACGTTGACTAATAACTTCAAATATGGAATTCCCAAAACAAGATATTTGTTGAAATAAGTATAAGATAAGATATAAAAATAATAAGTATAAGATAAGATATATAAGATAAGTTGAAGTAAGTATAAGATAAGATATAAAAATAATAAGAAGAAAAAACATTTATGGAATATGATGCATCAGACATTGTTCTAAGTATCTTACATGTATTTATTCATTGTCCTTCATGAGACGCTTATCTTACACTTACATATCTTTATCCGTATTTTGTAGATGAGAAAACGAAAACACTGACAGTTTAAAAAAATCCCCAATTGTGGGGTTGCCTGGGCGGCTCAGTTGGTTAAGCATGTGACACTGGGTTTCGGCTCAGGTCATAATCTCAGGGTTGTGAGACTGGGCCTCCCATGAAGGCTCTGCTATCAGAGCTGAGTCTGCTTGAGATTCTCTCTCTCTCCTCTCCCACCTCCCCTCCCCCGCTCTCTGCTCATGTGTACTTTCTCTCTCAAATAAATAAGTAAATCTTTAAAAAAAAAAATCCCCAACTGGTACATACAGTATGTGTTTAAGATATGTGTTTAAAACAAAAGACAAGTATGTTAATTTATTATATTGATTCCTATATGTGGATATTTTCTTAAACTCTTTCCTGCAGCTTTGATATTACATTAGCTTTTAAAAACAATGGTGCAAAATTCCCTGACTTCGATGTGACATTTTACTTTTCCCCCACACCTTACCAGGCCATTGCCTTATGGGCAGCCAACATCAGTTGTGGCCGTGGTGAAAATTGAGTCCGTGGGGTTTAGATGGGGAAGCAATATTTTAGTATGAAGTAGAGCTTCAGTATTTGTATCAGACTGCCATTTCTGACCAGGAGAACTAAGAAAGAAGTATCTCTTGCATGTGTAAAATGAGAAGCCCACCAGAGGACTGATTATTCAGAATCCTGAAACATACTGCCCCACCTGGAACGTAAATCGCCCGAGCGTTTTCATACTCATTAGCTGAATTCTGGCACCTCCATTTCCATGCTGGTATTTATTTTAATTCCTCTCAGGTTGAGTAATGGATGTGGCCCAGGCAGAGAGCAAGTCACCTCCTGGCCCCTTGAACTGTCTTGGAAAAAGCCTGCGATTCCCGGTGGTATTGGAGGATTTGCAGTTCACTGGGTAAATTATGCACTCCAGCATCCAAGTGTGGTTGTTTAATTAAACCCTTTGGTTCATTCAAGATGACTAGCCTGTTTCAGGGCAGGACATTTTGAAAGTTATTAAAATTTCACAGCAAAAACCTATATGGCATGGACCTTTATGGATTTGGTTAGGGTTGGGGCATTGTGAGAGACCTACTTAAAATGTTTTTGTGTTTCTGGACATCATAGTCAAGGAAAACAGTCTTTTCTTTACCTCTATCATGTTTCCAGTAAGAGTGCATTATGAAAAATCCATACCTGGAAGACAAAGACGATACAAACGCAAACGCATACACACAGACATCCGTCTCCACATTCCGTCACCTTGATACAGATAGAGGTATATTAGTAGATATATGCACACAGATATGTACATGCAGAAATGCGTGTATGAGTACACACACACACACACACACACACACACAAGCATATAGACTATATGTATGTGTAAGACGTTCACGTACGATATGTATAGGAATGAAGACAGGAGTGTATCTGTGTGTGTGTATGCAGGCAGAAATCCTCAACCTCAGCATTACTGATGCTCCGGGTTGAGAATTCTTTCTTGTGCATTAAAGGATACTTAACAGGCTTCTACCCACTAGATGCCATCAGCACACACATCCCAGTCCTAACAATAAAAAAAATTCTCCCAGACACTGCCAAATGCTGGTGATGTGGGATGGATTGCCCCCCTTCTGGGAACCACTGCCGTTGTTCTACACGCCTACACACACGTGTACACACACATATGTGCATATCATATATACGCTCAAATGCATAGGAAGTTTTGTGAGTAGTTTATCAACAGACTGACAAAAGTGTTCACCCAAAATTCAGGGACAGGATTGCACGTAAATGTCTGAATAAAACAAATAAAAATTAAATACCATGTCCTAGGCGTGGCGTATCATCATGAGGAAAGCAGGTTTCTTGGATTCACACATTGGCTGTGGCACGTGACTGCTGTGTGGGCTTAGGCAGGCAACTAGACCTCTCCAAGCCTGAGTTCCCTCATCTAGGAAATGGGAGACATCATGGTTATCTTGCAAAATTACTTTTTTTTTAAATGGTGCAGAAGAAGGCAGAAAGTGGCAAAGAGGTAGATCAAGATGTAGACAAGGAGGGGCGCCTGGGTGGCTCAGTGGGTTAAAGCCTCTGCCTTCGGCTCAGGTCATGATCTCAGTGTCCTGAGATCAAGCCCCATGTCGGGTTCTCTGCTCAGCGGGGAGCCTGCTTCCCCCCCACCCCCTGCCTGCCTCTCTTCCTATTTGTGATCTCTCTCTCTCAAATAAGCAAATAAAATCTTAAAAAAAAAAAAAAGAATTAAAAAAAATGTAGACAAGGAGAAATACCCGAGTGTCTGAGCATGAGAGGAATTAGTGGCAGACTGGAACGACCCTCAGGGCTCTTTCCCTGACTGCTCCCTAGTCCCCCAAAGGCCAAATCCTGTTGCAATTCTTCCGGGGTTATCTGGCCATGGGAGGCTCTAGAACTCACTGTCCATAGAGGTTGAAGGCTTTCCTGGCACAGGAAGGTTTAATGTTAACACTCACTGAATTCACAGATGTGGCTGACCTCAGCCAGCAGTTCCAGTCACACCTCCAATAAAGAAACAGGGTGCCCTGGATTGCAGCAGAGCGTGGGCATGTGGGGGTCCCCTGGCTGAGGATGAGCTGAACAAACCCACAGAAGCAACAGTGCATGGTGCTTGACACTATGGCGGTTCGGTCTAACATTAACACATCGTGGTGTCCCCTCACCAGCCAGCTGGATGGGCTTGTGATTGAGACTTCGGCTACCTATCCCGTATGACTGATAGGATTGCACTGACTAGTTGCCTGGAGAACTGACTAAAGAGCTCAGCCAAATGGCCGATCTGTTGTTTCAGCCCTGACTGACTTGGCCAGATGCATCCTGTGCCAGTGGGGGGAGATGAGTCTGTGGTCAGGTGCAAGGGGTACATCTTTGTAGTTTTGCCTCATATGTGGATCTAGGTCTGCTCTACCTTTCTATCATCTTTATCTTGTTCCTCCTTTTGTCTCTTTCCTTCTTGCTTTTGTGACTTGATTTTCAGAATGTCAAGCTCCGACTTTATTTAGACAGATGATAGATGATAGATAGATAGATAGGAGAGATGGATGGATGGATGGATGGGTGGAGGAAGGGAGGGAGAAGGATAAAAGGAAGGAAGGAAAGGGAAGAAAAAAAGGGAAGGAAAGGAAGTAAGGGAGGGAGGGAGAGAAGGAGGGAGGGAGGAAGGAAGGAGGAAAGGAAAGAAGGGAAGAAAGAAAGGGAAGGAAGGAAGGAAGGCAAAAGAAAGAAAGAAAGAAAGAAAAGAAAGAGAAAGGTGTATTCTTTTTCATTAACTTAAAATGCTGGAATGCCAATATAAAATACATTTGAAAGTTTTCATTAAAATTGTAACACAGCTAGTATTAAATCAGAAAGTTAACGTTCAGCAAACATTTATCGATCTCTTACAATGTGCTAGCCACTGTTCCAGCGCTCGGTATGAATTCTTCTCACTTACCCTCCAAACAAGCTCGTGAGTTACAGATTGACATTATTCTGGTTTGGTAGACGAGGAGAATTAAGGCTCAGGTGTTCATACAGTCATGGCCGAGCCAGAGACAGCCCCAGGAGGTTGACCCTGTCCTCCATATTCTTAGCAATGACGTTGTATTCCTGGATTTCACACGATCACAGGTGGTAATTTCTAATGTTGGGTTCAGTGAACCTGCGAAGCCACGTGGGAAACTCAGTGTCTAACTTGCTTTTGATTTATTTTTTTTCTGTAGCTTTGAAAACACAGGGTCTCAGAGTGGTCCTGGTGTCCTCAACAAGATTAAAAATCATCAGGATTTATTCAGACTCTTTTCTGTCTCGTAGGTCATTCTCTAGCTTAATTTTAAATGACAACCTTGTCACTGAGGGGTGTCTTTATAAATAAGAGGTGTAAATTTAAAGAAACATTCATGGGGATGTATTTTTCATCTCCTTTCCGGGATGTATTCTGGGGGAAATGCCAGATTATCCAGCAAGAAAAGAAAAAAAAAAACAAACAAAAAAGCAAAAAAACCCCACCAAAACCCTATTTTGTATCAACCACAGCTTAGCCTTTAGGATCGTCTTGATTTTGAAAGTTGCTGGCACTGGAGCAACTTCTTCAAACCCTGAGGGTGTGCCCTCGTGGGCCACGCTGGACATTTTCCCTGAGCGAGCCATTTGCACACACATCTTTGTCATACTGAGATCAAGTTTGGCCATCCCCTTTGCAAAATCATATTCAATTTTCTTAAGTGGGAGTGTATTTTTGGCAAGCTGCCCCTGGAATCAGAGCCAGCAATCACTTTCAGTTGGGATGCTGTTGGAGCACGGGTCCTTTATTTGGGACACCGTGTGGCTCAAGTTATAGTGAATATCCAGCCTGTGTCTCCACTTAAACCTATAAATCTGGGGCTCGCTCTCCATGGGTTCCTTCCACTTTTCACACACTTTCCCCCAATATTGTGTATCGTGAAAAGATCAGAGGTATTATTAAGTGGGAGCTGGAAGAGGATCATGTCTGAAGAAGGCAGGCTGGGCCGTAAAACATGCACGGCCAACACGGGTTAGTTCTCACGTTCCCCCTTCTGATCATGATGGTGGAAAACAAATATTCCTCTACCATAAGAAAATGCCGTATCACGCGAAGAGCAAATCAGCAGCACACCCTTCGTGTTAGGGGACCAACAGGGAGATGCAGGGAGCAAGACGGAAGAGCTCAAACACAGTATAACTGTGACAGCGGCCACTCTGCTCTGAAACATTTTTTTCAGCATAGAAAGACACCAGAGTTTCTGATATCCTTTTTTAAAGAGAGTCTGATATCTGTTTTTATGATGAAATCTTTCCATTTAAAAATTGGGACTCCTGGAGCGCCTCGGTGGCTCAATGGGTTAAAGCCTCTGCCTTCGGCTCAGGTCGTCATCCCAGGGTCCTGGGATCAAGCCCCGCATCAGGCTCTCTGCTCAGCAGGGAGCCTGCTTTGTCCTCTCTCTCTCTGCCTACTTGTGATCTCTGTCTGTCAAGTAAATAAATAAAATCTTAAAAAAAAAAATTGAGACTGCTAATGTAACCCTTTATACCTGACCTGCACTAAAGAAAACACACCTGTGGGGTTGTTCTGTAATTTGGGTCATCAGTTTGAGACCAATAAGGAACATTACGATTTGCAAAACATACTCACAAAAAAAAAAAAAAAAAAAGGGGAAAGAAAAAAAGAATGGGAAAAAATCTAATCTTTATAACTTCTGAATGGTGGCACATTGGTTCCTTGGTGATCTATAGCAAAACTGAAGCAGAGGAACAAGTATATAATGTTTTGGGGTTTTTTTGTTTGTTTGTTTATCAAGAGGTATTCTGTTGTTAGTTCAGGGGTACTCAGGATCAAAGTGAAGTTTTTGTTGTTGTTGATTTTTTTTTAATTTTTAAAACTTCAGGTTGATCCTCTGTCCATTAATCTTTCATAGCGTGTTAGACAATACTTCATACACTCCTAACACTTCCCGATGTACCAATTACTTTCCCTTTGGGTTTATCTAATTTAATCCCTATAGCTTTGCAAATAGATACTCAATTCCCCCAGTCCATACCAACTTGAAACAATTCAACAAACACAATTAGCCCCTTGCTGGAGAAAAAAAAAAAAAAGTATAGATTTCAGTGTAAATGTAAATTTTATTCGACTACGAGTGTGGCATAAATTATCACCCACCTTAGGCGAATGACTAATTCACAACTGCTAAGTGTGTTTTTACTTTTTACTCTAAGCAAATATTTTGAGAGATTTTTCGCGATTTAGTTTGGCCCTTAAATTGGTAAATGTTTTGCTCAGGCATGCTGAAGCCAAGTCTATTTTAGATTTGGGAAGTAAGGACTGTTTTTGAATTTGAGAATCAGTTTGGAAACAATCCTCAGCCTCTCCGCAGCCACCACCCTAATCCGGTCCAACCTTCTTCCACCTGGACAGTTCCAAGACCCCCCTCCCTGGTCAGCCTGTCTCTAGCCTTGCTCCCGGGAATCTGCCCACAGCAAAGCAGCCACTGAATTTTTTCTGAAGCAGATAGCCAGAACAGTCTTCTCTTGTACCTACAACTTTCCCGCAGCTTCCAGTTTTAACCAGATTTGAATCAAGATTTCTTGTTGTAGCCCACAGGCTGAGTGAGAGACAGAGCACAAGCAGGGGGAGTAGCAGAGGCAGAGGGAGAAGCAGGCTCCTTGCCCAGCAGGGAACCCGATGCTGGACTCGATTCCAGGACCCTGGAATCATGACCAGAAGTGAAAGCAGATCCCCAACCAACTGAGCCACTCAGGTGCCCCCATACTCTAAGAATTAAATAGTGTAATGACTTTTGAGCTGGTCAATAATTGTTAGTTGAAAGTATTATTAATAATAATAGCTTACTGGGGCACCCAGGTGGCTTAGCGTGTTAAGCTGACTACACCTGACTCTTGGTTTCTGCTCAGGTCAAGATCTCACTCGTGGCGAGATCAAGCCCCACATCGGGCTCTGTACTAAGTGTGGAGTCTGCTTCAGATTCTCTCTCCCTCTCATTCCTGGTCATTCTCTCTCACGTAATAAATAAATAAAATCTTCAAAAAACTAAAAGTCATAGCTTACTATTTTTCTCTAGAATCAAACCCTTTTAATAATATATGGGACTAATGAATCGTTTTATCTTAAAAGCAACTAAACTCTCACAAGTCCTACTTAAATGAATTTATATCCTGTCACAGCAGTTGATTTTAAGAACACACTGGTGAGTGCTTATCATTTCAGATCTCTCAACTCAGTTGTCATGGTAAACACAGCTTCTTTAAATTCATGTTATTGTACGTTTTCATCACACGGAGTAAGCTTGGGGCAGTCTGTCGAGGTATTTTAAACTGTGCTCGTAGAAGGAAGAACTCCGGAGTCGGGAAAGGGGTCTGCTAAAGGCCGACTATCAGAGAGAGGTGAGTTTCTCCTTCTGAGCTCCGTCTCCTCCTCCAACATTTGGAGATAATACTAGTTCCGTCACAGAGTCCTTGTGAAGATCGGGGATAGGACTTACGACCCATGAACACAGCATCTGGCACATAATGACTCCCCAAATCCATGCTTGCTTGGATTCCCCACCACGACCTCCCTTCCCTTCTCATAAAGGACAGCGCTGTCGCCGTCCCTCACGTGTTGGCACTTCTCCGTAGGAGCCCTGTGAGGGCGGCTGCATGGTTTCTCAGCTGCTGGGGGTCGGAGCTGGGGGGAGAAGCCTGGTTCAACCGAGGTTCTCCTACGTAGATTTCTCGGCTTAGTTGGCCCGAGGTGGAAAGTGTCCCTTAATTTCGAAGGTCTTGTTATCTCGGCCACAAGCCAACCTACCCTTCAACCAGGCTTTTCTTCCCTGTGTAGAGTTAACTTGTTTTCGAGCCCCTTATTACAAAAGCAGTACAGTGTATTAGGAAAATTTGGATACTGCCGATAAGCACAGAGAAGAACATTAGAATCACTTGGCATTCATCATCCAGAGATAATGTGAGACAACATTATAGTTCATTTATTTTCCTATATATCTAGATATAGATGTTCCAGGGAAAATGCTATTTATGACAATGGTCTTTGTGAGGAGCAGCTCAACTATCATCTATTTATAATGCGTATGTCTCGTCTACCTATATGGAACCAGGCACATGTTACTATGTGTAGCCTGCCCCCAGAAGAGGAGAGACTGCTCCGTCCTGTCCAGTGGGAGGCCCTTTGTCTGTGGACGGGTTTGATTTCGCAGGCTTAGGAGTGGGAGCCAGGGAGAACCGTGCTATGCATGATAGGACAGAAATGTGGAGTTCAGGAACAGGGCTGACAGGAGAGGGGGAGGCTCATGGGAGGGGAGGGGAGGGAAATCTAGGCTGAGGAGGAGAGGCACGCAGCCTGGGGCTACTCCGTGTGACCCTTCTCTTGTGACTGCAGCCCCCCGGGAAAGTTACCACACTCTCAAATGTTTTGTAGGCGTGGATCTGTTTGTTTGTTTCCTTCCTTCCTTCCTTTCTCTATTTCCTTTTTTCTTCCTTTCTTTCCTTTCTTGCTCCTCTTTTTCTTTTGCTTCCTTTCTTTTTTTTTTTTTTTAAAGATTTTATTTATTTATTTGACAGAGATCACAAGTTGGCAGAGAGGCAGGCAGAGAGAGAGGGAAGCAGGCTCCCCGCTGAGCAGAGAGCCCATGTGGGGCTCGATCCCAGGACCCTGGGATCATGACCCAACCTGAAGGCAGAGGCTTAACCCACTGAGCCACCCAGGCGCCCCTCTTTTGCTTCCTTTCTTTGTGTTTTGAGGGACCCTGAAAATGGTACAGTAAGGAGTTAATAAATATGATGGGAGGACCCCAGCGGGCAAAGAAGGGCATTAAGAACAAACACTGCTTGGGGATTTACCAAAAACTGGAGAGTCTTTAGACTCCCAAAGGGAGCTCTGTGTCAATTTTACCTACATCCCCAAGGAGAAAGTATTTCTCCAACCGACATCTGAGTTTCTCCCCGGCTCTCTCTCCCCTTCTCCCTCTCTCTCCCCCCTCTTCTCCCTCTCTCTCTACCCCCTTCTCCCTCTCTCTCTCCCTGGCCGGCTTGACCCATCCTATATCAATTGTACAGTATATATTTGCAATTTTTTTTAAGTATAAGTACTGTATATATTGTGGAAAAGTTCCTTCTTAATAAAGCTTCTTTCTACAAGAATAGAGCTATAGGAGTAACATAAAGCGGAAGAGAAAGCCGTTAAATGGGTACCAGACTGGTTTTCCTTTTTAAAGACTTTTTTTAAGGTTTTATTTATTTATTTATTTATTTGAGAGAAAGAGAGAGAGAGAGAGAGCAGGAAAGGGAGGAGGGAGGGTCAGATGGAGAAGCAGACTCCCCGCTGAGCAGGGAACCTGATGTGGGACTCGATCCTGGGACTCCAGAATCATGACCTGAGCCGAAGGCAGTTGCTGAACCAACTGAGCCACCCAGGCATCTCTTTTAAAGATGTTAATTATTTACTTTTGAGAGTGAGAGAGAGATAGAGAGAGAGCAGGCACAAGTGTGGGGGGCGCAGAGGATGAAGCAGGCTCCCCACTGAGCAGGGAGCCCGATGCAGGACTCAAACCCAGGACTCCGAAGTCATGACCTGAGCCAAAGACAGATGCTTTACCCACTGAGCCACCCAGGTGCCTTGTTTTTTGTGTTTTTGGTTTTTGTTTGTCATAGCAACCAATTTCTGAGCTCTTATGCTTTGTATTGTCTTTGGTTTTCCATCGTAACAAGCAGACAGCGATGGGCAACATTGTGCCTGTATCTTAAGTGTACCAAGGACTTTCCCAAAAATCAATTGCTACAAATGGAAATACTTGAATAAAGGCTATGCAAATGTTTAAGCCTTCTGATACACATTCTTAAATTTTCTTTTCAGAAAGGTTAAATCAATTTACACTTTCAGCGTTAGTGATTCAGAGAGACTCCCCAAATCTCCTTTAATAATGAAGAGTTAGCCTTATAAAAATCCTTCCCAATTGCCAGTCTGTTGGAAAAATAGAGCTTGTTTGGTAACTATTAAAGTTTACCCCTTCTTTCCCCTGCATATTCTCAGGCCAGTCGTGTTTCTTCCGGTAAAACCCTTTTCCTGTCTTTCATGTCTTGTATCGATTTTTTGAGAGTTGTGTTTTGATTTTTGATTTTTAAAAATTGAACACCATGTTTCTGAATGGTAAGCAAAAGCATGATTTCCGTCAGCAGACGTTTGTAGATTGGCTCCAAATGGAGAGTAAATCCATGGAGGGTTCAAAAGATGGATCCCTATGGAGAGTAAACAAAGAACAAGTCATCTGTCGTACCTGCGAGAGCAGGATGCTTATAGTAATCATGTGCTGATGGCCGTGAATGTCAACCTGATGATTACAAATTCTGGAGTCATCTTGGTTGTATGAAACCATTTCTTTGAGCATCTTCCCAGTGAAATCCTTCCTGAGCCCCTCAAGTTAGCTAGCTACCTTATCACTAAGCTCCTGCCCAAGCACTGGGATTACACCTACATTTTCTTCTGTTTAATCCATTTTTCACCCCCCTTCCCTCCGCAAAAAGTCAACCGCCTGGAGGTAAAAGACTTGGATTCTGTACCCCAGGCACCCAGGTCATCAACCAGCCGACTCCGAGTACATTTAGATGAATACATCTCAC
The DNA here is from genome assembly GCF_002288905.1 of Enhydra lutris kenyoni. Classification (NCBI taxonomy): domain Eukaryota; kingdom Metazoa; phylum Chordata; class Mammalia; order Carnivora; family Mustelidae; genus Enhydra; species Enhydra lutris. The sequence goes on along the minus strand of NW_019154129.1, from coordinate 9,968,686 downwards.
CGTTAGAATGTAGAAGAACATCATACCACAGTTCTCGGAATTTTCACGCACCCAGGACGTTTGTATATGAACGCATTTACCAGGATGGGTCACCCTGTGTGTAATCTTTTATGTCATTCTGCCAAAGAACCAGGCTTCAGAAGGCTACAGCTCTTCTGGTGTTGAGGCACTCTCACAGAGACTCTTGAAGGAAAGTACAAAACCCCTATATGGGTTGGCGGCCAGGAGGGAAGTGGAGAAGGAGAGTGAGTTTAGGATACTACAGATATGGTGACTGAATTTGGAATTCAGAACAGAAAGCGCAGGGGCAGGGATTTATTTTCCAGCTCAGAATAGCCGGGGAAGGCCAGATCCCAGAAGTTCCCTTTATTAAGTAACCAAAAAGAAGGAAAGACCTGGTTTCCTCTGAAAGTTTTTTTTTTTTCCATTGCTTCATTCATTCATTTGAAATTGGAAATGTTAAGCCTTTCCTCTATGAACTTGAAAGTAAGTGGAAACATGAAAAACTTGATTCATTCACCGCTCCACACTTGCTAATATGCAAGAAAAGGGGGTGCATTTGGCCAGAGCCCAGGTTCCAGGCCAATAGGCCACATGCCCCTTCGTGTGACACTGCCTTTTTGCTGCTTCAAGTTTGAATTAGTTGCCAACGTTGAAAAATCAAGAATTTTTTTTCCATAGACATTTAGTTTTCTGGTTTCTCATTGAAAATCAGAAGATCTGGCAAAAGTGGGCCATCCTCTAGCCTAACGGTGTGATGGGCCTTGGGTGTCTTTTTAGCACACTGGGTATGGCCTGAACTCATCGGTTTCCTAGTTTTCTCCCTGATGTCACCAGCTTGTCCCAGAGCTGGTCCTTGGCACCCAAATCCTGTCTTGTATATAGGTCACACAGCAAACCCAAGAGATATTGGGGCTAGCTATTATTATTTTCATTCTAGATGAAATTAAGTAATTTTGTGCTGAAGTTATGCAATAGGAAGTATCAGATCTGGGAGGTGAACCCAGGCCTCCCACTTCAGAGCGGGTGTTCTTGCCACTGCTGGAACTTACTTCCCATATTTGCAGAACCATGATCTCAGAGCTTCCCTGTGTGTGTGTGTGTGTGTGTGTGTATACACATTCTGCACATTTTATAAGTACGCATGCATTCATTTTAAAGGAAATTCAGCATATTAACCTCTGATAATAAGCCCTCTGGGTAAATAAGTGTTCTGCATCTTCCCCTTCTTCTTTGTTTACTCTCTTATAATTACTTCTTAAACACAGTGTTGCTGGACTCAGCAAACACATCCAGGTCAATCTGTTTGCACTGTGACAGCTCTTTTGGGAAAAGTGTGTTCCCGACCTGTCTTCTTTCTTTGGAAGCAGCAAGGACCCAGACCGCAGAGGGAGTGGCTTACAGGTGCTTTACCGTTTATAAGTATATTGCTGGCAATGGACAAATCATTCAGTCAGTCCTGTTACGTGGAGCTGTCCAGAAGTTCATGTTGGTGTCAGCGGCATCAAGGCCAAAAGTAGAAAATGCCAGATTCTGGCTTCTGGTTCATTCTTTCCTTCAAACCGCTTTGCATGGTGCACTCTGGCTTAACAAGCTAGCAAAGCTCTTCCTTGCCCTTAGGGTAAAGTCTGAGCTCCCAGAAAGCCTTCAGAATTGTGTCTCTGCCTACCTCTGCAACTTTGACTCTCATAACTGTATTCCTGCTAACCACCTGCAGAACTGTAAATGTACCTTCAACCTCTAGGCCTTTTCTGGCAGGTTTTGTGTTTTTTTTTTTTTTTCCTTTCCAAGTGCTCTTATATCCTTCCTCCTTTTCTGCGCAGCAACTTCATACTTGCCTATCTTGCCTAAGTTCAGCCTGACCCCTTCCTGACCTGCCTCTCAGGCAGCTTGAATGCCTTTCTCTATCACCACCTAATAAATCTGTGCCGACCCTGTCATGACTAATCTTGCTGCTTACTTACAGCTGTGAGCTCCTGGGGGTTGAGGGGGTGCAGAGAACTTGTCTTGGGTCTGCCAGAAGACTAGGTCTTGTGTCTGAGCCCAAGCTCTGTGCATGAGAGCTCTTGGGAAATGACTGTCAGAGGATTTAATATTGTCTATGTTCGATACCTGATTCTAGAACCTGTCTATATAAGAGCTCTGTTGTATTAGGAGAGGGGCATATCAGAATTGAAGACAGCAAATAGAGAGTTTTCTTTAAAAGATGTCATAAGACTCAGAAGCAACGGAAGCTACCAAACCTCCTAACATTTTTTGAAAGCTAATTCCATCTTGGGTGTTGTGTTACTGTCGTAGCAAGCCCTTGATTGTCAGTAGTTACTTTAACCCTCACACCAACCCTAGGACCCTCTTGTTTGGCAATGAGAAGACTCAGGAGCAAAGAGAGTAAATGGTTTGCCTAAAGTCACTCAGTTAACTGCTAGAAGAACAATGATCCCATGGAAGAGGCACAACTCCCAGGGCTCAGGGGGTTAATCACTATGTAAATAAGTTCTTGACTCATGTGCCTTTAGCCACTTGACTGTTTCTTGGATGGTTCATCCAGCAGCAAGACCAACTCTTAGGTTCACTGAGTTTATTGGATTATCTATCATAGTTCTTTGATTGCCCAAGCCGATCTCCATTGGCAAGCTGTCAGTGGCCTGAGTAAGTCCTCTAAGCCCCCAGCACATTCTGTTCCATTCTTTGTTATCAATATATACTCATTCCAGGTGCCATTTTGTTATTTATCTAACTGTGCCAGGATGTCATTGTATATCTCCCAGGTCATATAATCCTTTATGCTGAGTCTTAAAAGAGGAGGGATGTTTCCACTCAACCCTATCTTCAGTTCAGAAGCGGTAGCCCCTCGAATCTAAGTTAGAAAGACATTGACAGGCCTGTTTTGCAATTGTTTTTATCCCCAGACTAAATTGCAAGCATTATGTCTCTGAACCATTATTGTTCCTACCTATAATGATACGTTATATTGTATTTCACTTAGAGCTGGACAAGAAGGAAAAGGCTGGACATCTGGGGTGAGTGACATTGGTCCAAAATAGGTGAAAATTTCTCAACAAGAACATGGTCAGTGGATATTGTGCAGTCTCTCTAGACATTTGAATTTCAACTCAGATACTCATGTATGGTTCAGCCTTATATTTTAAAAAGTCATTTTTTAATAGTTTCTATAATTTTACTCGTGGTGGTGATATGAGTTTCCACAGTTCTGGAACTTTCTAACAAGAGTGCTGTTCACATTTTATTTACGCTGTTAAAGACATTAGCTGTTATTTACTGAGTGTCTCAAGTGTGCCCAAAATAATACCATCTCTGATCCTTCGGATAGGAGTTCTCCTGTTTTAGACAATGAGCCCGAGGGTGGAGGTACTGTTTGCCTAATGTTAAACACACAGTTAAAGGCTGAGACTTGCTTTGAAACCAGAGCCCTCTGGCCTTCAGCTCCGCTCTTTCTCCCCTACCCCACTGCTGGGGAAGCTGTGTGTGCAAAGATACCATGCAAAGGCTGCGCATCGCAGAGTTGTGGTAATAGTGAAACATCAGTAACAAGCTAAGTAGCCAGTGACGGGGATCAGTTTCGTACGTTTCGTGACATCCGTATAATGCTGTATTATCTGGCGTCCCGAAGCTCACTTTAAACATAAGTGTATCACCGTGACAGGTGTGTCCTGCTTACATTTAGTGGAAGAGATATTGTAAAAAGAATTTGCACTGCTTTATCTATTTGTCTTAAAACAGCATTTCCAATATATTTCAACATGCCATTGATACAGAAAATATCGATGACATATTTTATAGGATTTTTCCCCCACCCAGTCTGCAAAATCCATGTGGTTATCACACTGACAGTACGTCTCAATTTGGACCAGCTACATTTCAAGTGTACAGTGGACCCATGCGGTTCACAGCTCCCCTATTAGGAAGCGTGGGTCTGGTGGAAATACTATAATAGCGTAAGGTGTTTGGTTCAGGATGGTGGGTTTATGTGTATTGGCCTTAGTTTATTGTCTTTTTTGCCTTATCTGCATTTTCCAAATTTCCATAATGAATATATACAGCCTTTGTAATTTGGAATTAAAATAAACTATTAAAGACATCATTCATTTTTAATAGGAATGGTGAGCTTCTAAAATCCACTTTAAAAAATAAATACATGAAACATAAATCTGTGACCTATTTTCAATGGAGGAAGAGAAGCGGGGATGGTGTGATCTTGGCTTCCCTCTCTACTCCCTTTCCTTCCTCCTCCGTCACCCCTTCTCCCACACGTCTGGCCTCTGAGCCAAGGAGAAGAGAGAGCTTAAACCCTGTCCCCACAGTCAGGGAGCAGGTCCCTGGAGACGCCACCGTGCCTGCTCGAGGGTTGAGGTTTTTGCCCCAGATTCATTTTCAGGCACTTTGAGAGACACAAGCAGCTGTCATGGGAAAAGGTTCTGTCAGTATTTCTCGATCATTTTATGTCATTCTCGCTGCCCCTTTACCGAGGCACCGTTTTAGACCTTTTTTTTCTTTTCCTGGTCACCTACCCACTCCACCCCCATTAAATTTTAAGACCATAGATATACTGTAAATCTCTTTGGAGAGTCACAAACCATAGCAATGTCTAAGATTTTTGCTCCCCTCTCCCACCTAGAACCAATCTTTACCCCCTTGAGGGACAATATCATGCCCCCTCCTCATTGAGAGCACATGGCCGTGTACATTCATAGTAAATATCAGTGACAGGGGCCGCTCTGTGACTTATGTTTACCTTAGCATCGTGGGCCAAGGTCGCCCACCTCTCTAAACTTCCTACCAACAAAGCTTTGTCCTTTGGCTTCTTTGTCCCCACCAGGGTGAGTTGGATTATTAGGAAACCTGTCCTCTGTCTCCCCCTTCACCTTCTCCCTGACCACCTAGGGAGCTTCCTTTATGCCTCTCCTGTAGTACTTACCACAGCCAGCGTTGTCCTATTACTCATTCTGGTCCTGTCTCCTCTCCCCTATGATCTGACCCTCCTTGAGGACAGGGTGCTGCTCCTAATTTTGCCTCCTGTGGTTTCTAGAGCTTTGTACGGCTCCGGCTTTGCCTGCCATAGTCCCTCAGTAAACAGTTGTGGAACTGAACAAAATTGCCTTCAGAAAACCCTTTCCAGTCCAACTGTTTCTCTATCAGAAAATCTCATTAAGACTTAATCGGTAACATATTCCCATCCCAGGGGTCATGCTGCAGTCCCGACTGAGAGGAAGTGAAAGCATCCCCTTCCAATCCCAGGACCCACACATTTCCTGTAGATTCCACACCACCGGAAGGTCACTGCCTGGGGGTGAAATTGCAGGGAAGCCCCAGGAAACTGACTGTCCCTCTACCTCTCCCTTTTATTTCTTAAATTGCTGGATTGAAAATTCACTGATTGGGATCTGTGAAGTCACAGCCACCAGGAGCCGGATTTGTATGACTGTCAGAAAACCATGTCCCCCAGTTGTCATTTGCTTAATCAGACACTTCTCTGTGTTGTTTCCACCAGCAAGCTCCCCACCTCCCCCCACCCCCGCCGCAAGCCATGGTCCAACCCTGTGGCCCCTTGTCCGTTCACACCCACGGTGGTAGCCCTCTTAAGAACCACTTCCCTTCTGAAGTGAGAGTTCACGGCAGATGCGCACGTCACGCACCTGTCCTTTGATTTTACACGGGAACCCTACTTTTACCCGACAGTCAGGAAAACTCCCTTTGCTCTGTCCGTCGTAGATGCTGTCTCTGTCCGAATTTCAGCAGAGCCCTGCAGATGTGAATGAGAGATTTGAGAGCGTCCGGGGGAATCGCTGCTGATAGCCAGCATTTAGCTAAGGAAATTAAATTTGAAGGCCTGCATTCCAGCTCGATTCTGGGACTCTCTGGGCTGGGAATGATTTGGTTATGAGGCGATGGAGGAGATTCCACATCTCGGTATCTCCCACTTTCACGGGAGCCGGGGAGGAGAGTGAGCTGAGCCGCGCCTAATGAAGGAATTCTGTATCTGCAAAACCCTGACATTTGAAATGTTCAATGTAATCAGCAGAACTGGTAGCTTTAGGCAAAGATCACTGTGCTGAAAAATAAAATTCAGTTGGCCATATTTTGTTCATGAAAATGTCCTTTTATAATTCACAGCTTTCATAGGTACCGGCGGTAATTTCTTAAACTGTTTTCTTCTGGAGGGCTTTGTGCGTGTGCGGTTCAAAATGCGCAGCAAACAGAAGTGTGTGTATCCGGACCGTGGAGACCTTGATTGCGTTTCCAATCCAGTATATTTCTGATTAATTATTCTAGTCACTTTAGTGTATAGAGTCCCCATATTTTGGACATTAAAATGAGCAAAAGTGGGAAAAGAAGAAATGTTGCTGGCTCTAATTATTGACTGGCCCTTTGAGATTCACGTCTGCTTGGGGAGATTTGACATGCTGTTTCCCTTGTGCACACCACTTGCCTTTTTCATCCTCCTCTGTGTTCTCTCTCTCTGTCAAGGGGGGGAAATTACTGCGAGGAGATGATGAAATATTGTGGTACATGTAAGTGAGAATACATCAGAGCCGGCACATTTGTAATTTACTCCTAAGTGCGAGATTCATATTAGAGATCTATATATCACGTTAGCAAAATAGTATCCATCCCGTACTCTATTATTTTACTAACATGATGGCTGAATTTCAGATGCAATGCAAAGGTCATGGTTGCTATTCTATTAGGGCCGTTTAATCTCATTTGTCTTTCCCTCCCTGACCCCAGCTTTCTTAGTTGCTGCAACTGCCACTGATTTTGAACCAGGAAAGGGTTCTTCCAACAGATGTCGTTGCAACCCTCGCACGTGCAAGTAAGGGACTCTGGCTGAAAATTCTTCAGTCCCCTGAAAAAGGAGAATGTCACAAGTTTGCGACTATGCTCTCATTCCCCCCAAAGGTGAAGTTTTTAGATGGAAGAAAAATGGGTTCTCGTTCCCCAGTGACACATTGCATACCTGTCCAAGTATGTGTAACCCCTCACCCCTGCCCCTCTTCAAACTAGTGATCACCTCCACCTTTGAGAAAACTAGTAGCTAAAATGAAGCAACCCTACTTTATGAAAAGTCCCCGAGAAGCAATTTAACCTGGTTGACCATTTCCATCAATCTGTCACCTGGAAAGAAGCCGTTGACACCAGGTGACCTTTCTCCTACCATCACACTGTGGACTTAGCGGTGGGCCAAGAGCTTTCTCTTTGATGCTGTGCAATTAAACTGAAGGGTGGAAAGCTTTTGCTAGAAGGAAACCACCTGCAAAGAGATGCTTGAGCCCAACAGAAACACCTTCGTGTCGCAGACACATACACGTAAACGATCGCTACCCAGAAGGAAATGGGTTTCAGCTGTTTGTACCACAAATCAAATATAATGTGTCCTAGGGCAGGGTGTGATTTTGTTCTGTTTCTTAAATGAGTCAGACCCTTGTAGGGTGCATACAATTGCACAAAATCCTACCACCATTTGAATGTAATGGCCATGCAGCTGCTTTGAACTCCGGCAACATCATTTACTGAGAGAAACAGGGAGTGGTCAGTGCAGATCCATGATACGGGGAAAAAGCAAAGGTAAAAAGCAGTTTAAATTCCAGTAATTTCTCTCTCTCTCTCTCTCTCTCTCTCTCTCTTTTTCCCTAATAAATAAGCCCATAGCTTCTGAATGTTATCACTTGTTCAAGAGGTGACCATTTCTTGATGTTTACTAATTGCTCACATAACCACAGGGCCAGCTTGTGGTGACAGTGCCTCGTGCTTTGTGAGTGAGTGAATGGGAAGGGAGGGGCACTTCTGAAAAATAACCTTTTCTGAGGAAGGGTAGCTGTATGTGTGTATAATAGTATCTAGTAGGGGCACCTGGGCGGCTTAGTCAGTTAAGCTTCTGACTTCATCGCAGGTCACGATCTTGGGGTCCTGCGATCGAGCCCCATGTCGGGCTCCACACCAAGTAGGGAGTCTGCTTGTCCCGCTCCCTCTTCCCCTGCCACCACTTATGCACTGCCCCCCCAATAAATAAATAATATCTTAATTTAAAAAAAAAGAATCTAGTATACCTGGTATATTGTCAACAATTCTAGGATAAATGAATCCTGGTCAAGGGCATTACCCATTTGCTCTCCTGTTCAGGAATTTTTGGTTCTCAACTAGTTGAGAGACGATGAATATTCTTATCCAGATATCAAACCAAGACTCTCCTGAGGTTATTCTGGAATGACATGCTGTCAGTCTCTCTGGAGTTGTTATATTTGGAAGAAATCAAACTGCATTTCTCTAGCTGCTAATTCAGACTCCTCAGTAACCCAGACATGCTTCGCCCTTGATCTTAATTAACAGGCGAAGTCATGCAGTGTGTATTTTATCAAAATTCCATTAACTATTGCACTAAACGACAACAACAACAACAACAACAAAATAAAAGAGGGAAACAAACAGAATCAACCACCCCAAAATCGCCCATAAAGGTCCTAAATAGTTGTGGCTTTGGGGGTAAGATCATCTATGGGGTGTGTGTGTGTGTATGCGCGCGCGTGTGCGTGTGTGTGCGTGCATGTTAATCTTTCCCCTCCCTAACTGTTTCTCTCATCCTTGCATCTCGAGAGCTGCCTCTTCAGGGAATAACTCATTTCATCTCCATTATGTGTCATCCAGAAGCTTTGTGGGTAAAACAATTGAGTCTGGCTAAAGGGCGCATTCGGTGTTATATCCCATTACTTCATTGATTTTTTTTTTTTTAAGTTTCTCTAATGTTATAATGAGAATATTTTCCACTCAATCCTTAAGGATTCTAAAGCTTTTTATTGACCTCGGGGTATATACCACACACATGGGCTACTCCCTAGGCTGGCGAAAAGCAGGGTCCTCAGAGAGACCAAATGGAAAAATTGCTTTTCTATCGACCCCACATGCAAGAGTTATGGAACCCCTATCTAATTAAGGCCCAGGGGGAATTCTGATGCAGTGGTTGTGGTTGGCCCCATGATTAGGGTAAGTGCTAGGCTCTGGTTAAGTGTCTCACTGTTCCTTGGAGGGTCAGGGAAGTTCATGGCCAAGGATTTGAGTCTCTTTGGGGGAATGGAGGAGATCTCCCCCCAACACCAGATGGACTCATTCTGTTCAAACTGAGACACGGCCTAAAATGGAAATAGAGAAACTGAGGGGGACAGTGGCATCCTGTGGCCTCCTCTGCTCTAGGACACATTTCCAATAGGGTCAGCCTACTAGGGTTCTAGTTCCAGTTCTGCCATATTTTGAATTTAGGCAGGTGAGTCCCTTAACTTCTCTGAGCTTTAGCTTTCTGCTTTGTAGAATAGTTCTAAGTGTTTAAGGAGCCGGGATGTGATATATAAAGTGGAACTGAAACATGGTTGGCCTTCCATAAAAGTTGACTTGTGCTTGTGCCATCATCATCACCACCACCATCATTATGCCCAGACTTTCAGGCAGCACTGAGGGCTGGGACATTGTTGCGAAAGCAGTTGTAGGCTTGGGAATCCAATTCTTTCTCTAGATTGGGGCTGAAAACTAGAGTGAAGGGATATTCAGTGTTCGTGATGGGGCAAGGGAGGGGAAACTGTGCTCTTATTTGAAAGCCAGAGCCTGCCTGGAAGGACCTACAATTTGGTGGTGTCATTGGGCAAGAGACAAAGACCCTGGGGCTCAGTTTACCCTGGTAGTAGGGTAGGAAGTTGATAAGCAATGAGAAACGAGCCCATGAAGTCTTCTACAGCCTTTGTTAGTGAAATGATTGTTTTCTCCTCTGGGCTCTCATGAAATCCATCATCAGTATCCGAACGGCCCTCACGTCTTTGTTAGGCACTGAGTAAATGAAAAATTGAATAGTGTTGTGCAAGCTTCATTCCATGTGTTTTTCTTCTCTGTGTCTGATCCACTTGAGGCAGGATCTATGAATCACTTTGCTTGGTATATCCAGTACTAGAAGCTGGCACCCATCCTTAGTACCCGGTGAACATACGGGAATAGAAGACACTTTGGCCTTCTTGTCTTTATATGGGTCTTCTTCTTGTCTGCATGCATGGGTCCTGAAGTAATCCAGAATTTTGATGCTTCCAGGAATGGTGCACCAGAAAACGGGAAGACATTGGTTCTTTAACCCACTGAGCCACCCAGGCACCCCGAAGACATTGATTCTTAACCCGAGCTGGGTATAAGGACCATTTGGAGCTTTTAACCACCATTAATGTCCTGCCCCTGGAACAGACTGGTTTAAATTAGCATATCTGGGGTGACTCCAAGTGTCACGGTTCCTTGGGTCATCTAGGCAGGACTGAGGACCATTGCCCCAAAACTACAGAGGCTGGCTGAGATAAAAGCAGTGATGAGAAGGTAGGAGAAGGAGTGATGAAACCAGAGGGAGGGAAGAGAACCTGAGGGCATTGGGGAATCCAGCTGATTCTCCATCACGATCACAGCTAGTACCCTCTGAGCCAGACATCAGGCTTAGCTGTTTGTGACTACTGTCTCCTAACATTCGGCAACCCTAAACAAAATTGACACCCCTTCCCCAGCAAAGGAAAGAAAGGTTATAAACTGAAGGGTTAAGCTGCTAGACTCCAGACCCCAAGCACTGAGCCACTAGGCTGTGTTTGTTCAAAAGCACAAGGTAAATGTAAGGAGGATAGGAGTAGACTAGGCGGGAGAAAAACAAGATCAATAAACCCAAGGAGAGCTAGTGGGCATTAACGTAAAAACAAATGACACAGCAAATAAGAAGCAGAATTCATATTTCTTCAGGGCCATCGAGGCATTGTGATAAACTCACAATAGTCGTGGGCAACAAAACCCATTAGCTTGTAACAGGGAATCCAAGGTTCAGAGTAGTTGAACGTCTTGCCCAAACTCACACAGCTTTTAAGTATCTGAGCTTGCTTGCTTGCTTGCTTGCTTTCTTTCTTTTTTTAAATAAAGGGCCAAAGGATAAACATTTTAGGTGTTGCCAACCACGCATTCCCTGCCACAATTATTCACATCTACAACTGCAACATGAGCGTAGCCATAGAGAACACTGGAGATAGCCAAATAAACATGGTTGTGTTCCAATAAAACTCGACGTATGGGTACTGAAATTTGCAGTGCATGGATTTTTTTTTTAATGTGACATGAACTATTATTTTTCTTTTGATTTTTCTCAACTACTTAAAAATGTAAAACCCGTTTTTAGTTCATCCACTATATAAAAACAGACAGCAGGATAGAGATAGATTTGGTCTATGAACCAGAAATTGCCAAACCTGGTCTAAATTCTAAAGCACACAGAGGTTAAAACGTTGATGAGAAAGCCTAGAACAAAATTAATATATGTCCATTTAAGACCCGTGTCCTCGGTTCACCTCTGCATGGGAAGATTCATCAGGCCAAGAAGAGCTCAAACTTTCTGTCTTCCTCAAATCAACCCCAGCAAGCAGTAATTTGCAGAATACATCGGTGCTGTTCGACCTAGGACCCCTGGACTTTGAAGTACACACACCCGTTCTTTGACCTTGATACGAGCATGATGGACTCCAAAACTGTTTCTTCCATCAATGATTATTGTATGCCTAACCGATTCCAGGCTTTATTCTAGGTACTAAGGGTATGCTGGTTGATCAGTCACCTTGGGCTGCCATAACAAAATACTGTAGACTGGGTGGCTTACATAGCAGACATTTATGCTTTCACACTTCTGGAGACTGGGAAGTCCAAGATCAGGGCACCAGCGCAGTCGGGTTCTGGCGAGGGCTCTCTTCCACGTTGCGCACTGATTTCTGATCGTGTGTTCACATGGTAGAGAGAAGGGGGTGAGCAGCTCTGGTGTTTCTTCTTATAAAGTCACTAATCCCAGGATGAGGCCCTCATCATAGTCCTGGCCTTATAAACCTAATTACCTACCAAAGGCCCCATCTCCAAATACAGTCGCATTGGGGGTTAGCGGTTCCACATAGGAATTTGGACAGGGTGGGGGCAGACAATTTGATCTGTAACAGCGGTGCACAAGAAAAATGAGGTCCCTGAGTTCATGGAGCTTATATTCTCTATGTATCAGTAAACATGTGAAAATAAGTTCAGATGTGCTACAAAGACAAAAAATAAACTAAAGCATGAATAGAACATAGGAATCAACTGGAACAGGGATTGGAACTCTGGAAACTGTTTTCAAAGGAAGATGTTTTGAACAGGGGACTCTGGATGGAGCTGTGAACATTGAGCCACAGCTTGTCCTAGGAAGCCGTGGAGCGGGGGAGGGGGACACTGTGCCAGGAGAGAGAGAACAGGTTTCAAAGGGCCAAGACAAGAACGGTGACCCAGGGAGGCAGAGAGAAGGACAGCGTGCCTGGAAAGGCGTGAGCAAAGTACAAAGTGGTGGCCCACAGTCAGGAGTTTGAATTTTGTCCTAAATGCAATGGAAAGACTTTGGTGAGTCAGAAACACGGGCGTCTTTTGCACTTTGGAAATATTTTGCATGCTGTGTGGGGAATGGACGGTAGGGGCCGCTGTCTTTCTCTGGAGCTCTTCCTGACTGATGGCTCTTCTCTGGGCAACAGGGACCCAGGAGTTACTTGGGGGATGTGGGGGGTGGGGTGGTCTTCTGCATGCCCGAATCGCCCCTTCTCAGGAATGTCTCACATCCCCTCCCAAAGATCCTTAGAGGTAATACGTTCTAATGAGGAGTCTGAATTGGCATTTGCTTGGTGCTTTGCAGCTAATAAAGAATAGATTATGGTCTCAGTGCTTTGGAGTCATCTCGTGCTATAGTAAGTTCTTTTACTTGAGCTTGTTTAACTATAATTCAATCCTGCCCCTGTTTTACTTGGGAATTAATACCCCAAACTTGAGCCTGGGCTTTTTTTTCCACCAAAGTTAAGTTATTTCAGAATATAGAGCATTTTGGTTCTTTACTCCACATTTTCTTCTGCTGTGTCTCAGTGCTTCCCACTATGCACACACACGGCTTTTACACACAGTTTCAATAATGCTCTGTTTCAAAAAGCAATGTGTGATCCTTTGAAAAATATTTGGAAACTCATGAGAAAGCAAATACAACGTATTGGCTGCCTATTACCTGCCCCCGCCCCCCGCCGCCTGCCAACCACGCTTACCATCTTTTTTTTTTTTTTTTAATAAGACTTTATTTTCTTAGAGCGGTTTTGGCTTTATAGCGAAATGGGACAGAAGGTACAGAGATTTCCCATATACCCTCTGTCCCCACCTATTAGATTTCCCCACTGTGAACATCCCCACCAAAGTGGGACATTTGTTACTATCGATGAACCTGCATGGACACAGCATCACCCGGAGTCCATAGTTGACATGAGGGTTCACTCTTGATCTTGCACATTCTCTGAGTCGGACACGTGTGTAATAATATGTATCCACCATTATAGTATCATGTAGAGTAATTCACTGTCCTACAGGTTCTCTGTGTTCAACCTATTCGTCCCTCCCCCAACCCCTGGTAACCACTGATATTTTCACTGCCCCCATAGTTTTGCCTTTTCCAGAATGTCATAGAGCTGGAGAGACACTTAACATTTTAACATTTCTCTTCTTGGTCTCTGGAGTGTGTGTGTGTGTGTGTGTGTGAATTTGTTGTATACATTTATAATATTATACTCACAGAGGGTTTTCAGAATTTATCCTACTTTTCTTAACTTGGTCTGAAAACATGAACATTTTACTATGCCATTAATCATCTTTCAAAATTACATTTAATGATTCCGTAACTTTCTGCTATCCTGGAATTTATCACCACTGTTGACATTTAAGAATTTTTTTTTTTTATTTTGGTCTCTCCTCCTTACTATTGTTATGAATAATGGCACAGAAAACATTCTTATATGCAAGTCTTTGTTTACCTTCTTGAGTGCTTCCTTAGACTAAATTCTAAGACATGTTACATCAAGGTCAAAAGATACAAGCATACTGGGGAACCTGGGTGTCGCAGTTGCTTAAGCTGCTGACTCATGGTTTCAGTTCAGGTCATGCTCCCAGTGGTCATGAGATTGGACCCCACGTTGGGCTCTGTACTCAGTGGGGAGTCTGTTTGAAATTCTCTCTCCCTCTCCCTCTGCCCGTCCTACTCATACTCCCTCTCCCCTTTCTCTCAAATAAAAAAAAAAAATCTCTTTTTAAGATTTTATTCATTTATTTGACAGAGGGAGAGAGAGCATGCACTAGTAGGCAGAGCAGCAGGCAGAGGAAGAGGGAGAAGCAGGCTCCCCGCTGAGCAGGGAACCCCATGCCGGGCTCAATCCCAGGACGCTGACATCATGACCTGGGCCGAAGGCAGACGCATAACTGACTGAGCCACCCAGGTGCCCCTAAATAAATAAGTCTTAAACACACACACACACACACACACACACACAATCACACTTACACTTCTGGACTAGATTTTATCCAATCGCTCATTACACCAGTTGTGCTCACATACATCCCATAATGGCATTCTATTCCAATGTCATTTCGTTTCACTGTTGCCAGTACGATTAGCATTATAATTTGGTATTATTGTACACTTTTATCAACTTGTAGGCAAAAATTACCTCACTGTTTAAAGCCTTCCCTTTTATTTATTTTTTTAAAGATTTCATTTTTAAGTAATCTCTATACCCAACGTGCAGCTAGAACTCACAACCCCGAGATCAAGAGTCACATGCTGTCCTGACTGAGCCAGCCGGGTGCCCCTCAAGCTCCCCCTTTTACACTTCTCTGTTTAGTAACGCAACTAGCAAACACATATGAAGCCCTGACAGTGCACACAGGGTATTGTAGAAAGTAGGTACTGTTCATTGCTTTTCACAGATTGAGAGACTAATGCAGCCTGGTGGGGGTGGGGGGGCTGTTACTGGAATCCAGCCCAGGCCATATGTCCCCGGGCCTGAGCATCAGCTCCAGCTCTCTTCCGGCTCAGGTGTGAGCACCAAAGGGCCGTCTCAGCTGGGTGTGAATCAGGAAAGCAATCTGATTGAAGTAATTCACACTAATACGTGAATGACCAACAGGAGCATCTAACGGGTTTTTAATTAAGAAACAAACTGCTACTTGTTCTAAATGAGTCTCTTCCTTGTGCAGAGACCTTTCAGACATTTAATAGAAGTGAAAACATCCAAGACTGATAAGGGACGATGGGCGTGGGCAGGGTGACCTCTCCCTCTAGTTCAGTGGTTGTTCACTGCTGCCCCTCAGACAGGAATCAGCCCAAAGCCGTATTTTATTTTATTTCGTGCTTGAAAAATGAAATTCGTCCTCATCACGTGAAAACCTAGGTTCCACCTTGTCTTTAAAAATGGGAGATCTGGAAGCATTCACCACTGTTCACTTCCGGCATTTATAGGGTCTGATTGATACCGATGGATGCTTCAGTGCACGTCTACCGGTAGCCTGCTAGCTCTACCCCTCCTTCCTTGTCACCTTCCCTACATTCTCTCTCTGAACCAACTCTTTGAAACCTTCCTTTCTACACCATTATTTTATTTTGTTTTTCTAAACTGGAGATCCTCCTACAATTGGGAACCCCCTTCCTATCCTGTTAGGTGGAAGAAGCTGAAGGGTCACAGCAGGGCTGTGCTTTGAGCCGTTGGGAAGACGCAGCTGTTGGCACATTGGGGCCCGTGTCTTTCTCAGCCCCGCGCCGATCACGTGGTGATGTAAGCTCCTCTTAGTTTGCTGCATTGCATCACAGCTGTCTAAAGGAGACCCGAAATAGAGCATATCGCATTGTGCACATTTTTGAAGGATCATGAGTGGAGGCTAAATATAAGATCCAAGTCCATATTCTGACTGCTTTTCCCCTAAATGGAGACGGGATGCACTTGAACGTTCTGTCCCATGCTTGCCTTTCTGATCTACACGTGGTTCTTAATGTCTGACTTGCATCCTTTTTGTACGCGAGAACATTTGCAGGCGCCTTGGCTTCAAAGGGACGGGGCTTGCGCTGGAATCAGCGGGAGCTTCAGTGGGTAGGAGGAGCTGACGGCAAGCACTGCCCCGCCACACCGGGCACAGAGGGTGCCTTTCTTTCCCGCTGGAAAAGTTCTTTAAAGCAGACTAAGGACACCTCAGCCACGCACGTATCACTATTAGACCGTTACTCATTTTCTTAATGCCCCTTGTTGTATTATTTACTAAATAGTGAATGCTTTGCCTTTATTAAAATATATTTATGTTACTAGAACATGTTATACTTCTATCCAAGTAACTTAGTATCAAAAATAAAAACGTGGCTCGTGGCTAAGACCATGCAGTGTGCCATCTATGGCTCCAATGCCAATGTTGGGAAACACTTGTTTAAAAGAAAGTGTTTCATAAGGCTGGGGGAGAGCAGCCATATTTCCGGAGAGTCAGAGTAGTGACCCACAGGTGACCATCTCCCCAGATCTTGTTGGAAATGTCTAGGTAGTTTCATTCAGGAAAAATCTCAGAGCTGCTCCTGGAGTCTCTTCTTCCCCCTTGTCTCCTGGGCATGTTAGCCTCCTTGATGGCTCTGGGGCGCCAGCCCTCCTGCCCCAAGAAGACTCCTCTTGCTGCTTTAGTCTCCTTCAAGACTTCATACTCCTCTGCAAACAGACAAGGCCGCTCTGCAGAGAGAGGCTGTAGTCCCTGCCGATGTGTTCCCCCATGTTTGGGTTTGGAAGCCCCCAGCAGCTCCTTGAGACCTGTCAGGAACATTCTCATGCTTTCTTTTCCTCTCACAAGAGGCATGACTATTGTTGGCCTCCTGCCCTCCCTCCCTTTGACTCACCATTGTCCATACCAGGCCCCCAGGCTGGTGGTGTTCCTGCTGGTGGGAACCCTACTGTCTGCCATGTTTCTGCGTTACTGGTCCCACACCCCTGACCAGACCTTTGGTGGGACTGATGTACTGGGTGATGATGGCTCTGTGGTTTCTGATCTGTAACCATTTTATTCTAATATGTCGTAAACAAGAACGGGTCTGTTTGGGGTTCTCTCCAGTGCCGAATGGCTGACTCGGCTGATGGACACTGAGGCTTGGCGACCTAGAGTATGTCATTTGATCCCCTTCTCCCTGGGTTTCCTCAATACTGAATTGAAAAGGAGACACCTACTTCTCAGGGTTTTTAAGAGGATGAACGAGGAACTACTTTTCCGGTTGTGAAGCTTGGCTCTGATGAAAGGTAGGCATGATTTTGAAACACAGGATGTTCACTAGTCTTATCTAAATCCCCCATCACCAGGGACACAATTCAGAAGGCTTTTGCCACATCCTTTTCATTGGGTTGTTCGTAAAGCCGTTTATTTTCCCAGTGCCGCATTTGTGCGCGCGCTCTGTCTGCTCCTGCATAATTTCATTATCTGCCGTACATAAATGTATTATGTAATTCCCTCCATATGTCATCGATTGTTTCTGTTTTTCTGTGGTATTACTTAAGTCCATAATACTTTTTATTAAATCCCGAAGGAATGTTCCTGAACAGTGGTTGAAGGATAGTCCTGTCTGCTAACTAAAACTCAGCACTTAAATATTTGAAATGACACAAAGCCGTAGAAAAAAACCTAAGTGTGGAATTTCCCACTGGCTTTATGAAATCCGGGAAACCAATTGAGGTATTTGTTTATAGCACCTTTGTCTATCCGGGAGATTTATGCTGCCATTCAGATAGTAATAAGAGCATTAATAAATAATACAAAATTAGCTAATGCTTATTGAGTGCTTACTATGTTCCAGGTGCTATTATACATTCTCCTGGTATAAGTCATTTAATCTACACAATAACCTCATAAAAAGGTCTGTTTTTTATCCCTATTTTATGGTTGAGGAAACTGAAATTCAGAAGTTTAACTGCCTTGCCCAAGGACACACAATAAGGAAGTAATGCAACTGCAAAGGACGCTCATCCGCGCGCGCGTGCACACACACACACACATACACACACAGACAGACACACACACAGACACAGACACACTGCTCTGCAAGCTTAGGGAACTCATCCATATGCAGAATGCCTGAGAGTTTGGGACCTTTCTGTTGTGAACTTGTTTCTACCACTGATGTTAAGCTAATCAATTTTCTCTGTGCCCAGGTTTTCTTATGGGCCAGGTTTGGAGAGTTGGATGAGATAATTAATTTTCCTCACGAAGCTCAAACTCGAGCACCTGAATGGGTGGTCCAGAAGGAGTGGTGGGGGGAGGGAAGGCAATGTTGAGCAGGTAGGACTCTGGAGCCCCCTCCTTCATTACTCAGTGCACTTATGCTTATGTCTGGGATGTATGTATGGATGGATGGATGGATGGCTAGCTGCACGGGTGGGTGGATGGATGGATGGGTGGGTGGATGGATGGGTGGATGGATGGATGGATGGATGGTGGATGGATGGGTGAATCGGGGGGTGGGGGGTGGATGGATGGTGGATGGATGGGTGAATGGCAGGGTGGGTGGGTGGATGGATGGATGGGTGGATGGATGGATGGACGGATGGTGGATGGATGGGTGAATGGGGGTGGGGGGGTGGATGAATGAAAAAAGGAAATAGACACACAATTGAATTCATACATTATTAAATCATTCCAAAATAACATTTTCCATGATTATTATATATTCAAAAAATGACTAGATCACTCTTTACTTAACCATTCCCCTGTTTTAGACATGTATGTTGCTTATGATTCCTCATCATTCATTCATTTATCGAATATTTACCGGGAACTACTATTTTGCCAGGCGTCAGCATTACTAAGTATAGTACAAATGTTCTTACACACAAGTTTTTGACATACATATATTTGATTCCATAATTATATGGAGATGATTATTTTTGGTTTTGTTTTTAATTGTTGGCTTTGTGTAGCGAAGAAAAACCTGTTGTGGAAAGCCTGCTGGATTTGGATGAAATGTTGAGATGAAATCTGTACAAACATTGAGCTTAGCACATGGAGGGAACACGGCTGGAGTTCTGGACTCATTGTCTCCCAAGATCATCATTATAAAATTAATAGACGTCTTGATTGTATATGGCCCCAGCATCCAAACCTATTCTGTGATCTGCAGCCCCACGGGGATCATCTTGAATCTGTAGCTTTCCATGTTGCCTAGTTTTGAGCTGGGTGAGGCCCCAGAGAATATCTATTCCAGCCTTCCAGGAGCCAGGAAGATAAGCGGCCGTTCCAAGGATTGTGATAAGGCTTTGCCTTGGTTACTCCCCTTCTAAGTAATCTGGGGGGAAAAAAATCATCATTGTGCCGCGATATAAACTGAATATAGCCGAGATTATCAGCTGCTTCCGTTTCATGCATGAAAGCATGATACAGACCCTCTCCGTTTGAAAAGGCAATAAAGAGAAACCAAAACACAATTCCTTGTCCATAAATGGAAACCAGACAACTCAGCTCTGTAGATTCAAAGGGACCGTGCAAGGTGGCACTTCTGAAATGCCCCTTGGAGGCACAGTGCCAAGTCTGGAGTGAAGCTTCAGAGTGATGTGGTGTCCAGAGACGAGCTATTTCTGACTGCAGGCTTTGTGTCACGGAATGGTGACACTTTTCCCTGTGCCCCCTAATGTTCTCTCCTCCCTGATGACTCTGTATTTGAGTGATGGTCAGGCTGTTTGGAGACAGCTGGCTTGGTTTTCCCTCCCAAGAATTTGTTTCTGTCTTTGGACCAAAGCTGTCTGGAAAAGACAAGACTAGACCCCAGAGCTTCATCATCCCATGAGGACTAAAGAGACTGCATGGAAAGAACATACCATTAGCGTGTCTTCCTTCCTCCATGCTCTCTATCTCCTTCCCTGATGGTGAGCAAAGGGTAGGAGGCTGCTCTTCTTGGCTGATTTCTTTTTTTTATTTTTCTGCTTCCTAAGGGATCATTTAATTCATTTTATGCCTGTGGAAGAGACCAGAATCTCCCAATTCTTCCAAATACCTGGGCAGGTTACCTCTGCCAACCCCAGCTCATCATTATTCCATACTGAGTTATGTAATGATTTGATCGTGTTGAGGAGTAATTCACCTTTGTTCCCACCTACGTTAAGACTGATTACAAATCCTCATAAAATACTCATTATGCTACCAAAAATGTTCTTAAAAATAGTCTGTTAGAGAGGAGGTAACACTGCTGCTCGGAAGTGTGGGCTTCTGTCTAATTATGTGTAAATTATCTGAGTGGAATCTCAAATGTTTAGTGATAAACAGTTTTATGCTTCCCAGCAAAGTATCTAGTTTGCAAGGCAATAGAATCAAAAGCAGCTTGTGTGCAGTGAATTGGAGATTGTGTAACTTTGCATCCTTTTCAAGTTATTCTTATGGAAAGAAATGGGAATGTGTCTGCAGCCCTTTAAGAAAAGCAAGTGTTGTATTCTGCAATAATTTTTTTTCAGAAAAGAAAAAAAAAAGATAATTGATCTTTGACTATACCGCTGTTCTGCTCTCAGAAGAAACATTAAAAAGTTGGATTTCTTAAGAAATGCAATTAACCGACTTTTATTTAATGATTTTTTTTCTCAAGTTATTCATCCTGGAGGAATGGTATCTGTTGGTTATTAACAAAGATGAGGATGGATTATTAAGGAACAAAATATCATGATATTCAACTGCAATGCAAATATAGTTACTCAGAGAAAAATCCCATGTGACTTATTCTCAGATGGCCCCTCCTCTTGGAAACCTTTCCTGGAAGCCTCCCTCCCCTCCCACCCCATCTCTAGGTGGGATGGTTCAACCTCCTCTGAGCCACCCGAAGGTTGCTGTGCTACGGATGAAGGAAAACCGGATACTAGAAAATTAGGAGTATTACAGAGTCAGTGCAGCTGGTGGTCATTCCACCGATCAACAATGTGATCGGAATGGTCACATAAATATGAGTGTTTGGACCAGGAAGAGTGTTAGCTTTGGTCTTCACAGCAGGGTTTCTTAAATGCCCAAGAAGCTTGAGAAGGGTCTGTCAGAGCAGAAACCCATCCCAAGATCATACTCTTGAGACGGCTTTAGGCACAGAAGAGTCAAGATATTTAGTGAGCCTAGCACAAGGAAGCCAAGTCCGCCATAGAGGACTTGGGACACGGGGATACGAGTTAGGATGAAATCGCTGTGCTAGCTCGAATAAAAATCGCCACCTCTAAGGGTTTGAGAATCCTTTGCAGCTGTTCTCCTCCTAGAAACATTCCCATTTCGTAACAGGATAACCAGCTTGGGGGAAAAGGATATGAAATGTCAGGAGGAGAAAAGGGTAGAGAAAAACCAAGATTAAGACAGGAAGACTTCGGGGTGCCTGGGTGGCTCAGTTGTTAAGCGTCTGCCTTCGGCTCAGGGCATGATCCCGGGGTCCTGAGATCGAGCCCTGCATCGGGTTCTGCTGGGCAGGAAGCCTGCTTCTCCCTCTCTCACTCCCCCTGCTTGTGTTCCCTCTCTTGCTGTGTCTCTCTCTGTCAAATAATAAATAAAATCTTAAAAAAAAAAAAAAGATGAGAAGACTTCAATGACAAGAGGCAAGAATTCTTTGCCGGGTCCTTATTAGTGGTCAACACAGATTGCTATCAGTGAGACGTGTCACACAATTCCCTGCATAGACAGCTGAAGGGATTGCTTAACAGTTTATAGGGGGCTTGGTTCTGCTCAGTTTCAAAAACCCTAAGGAAGATTCCACTAAGTTAGAAGTGGTTGATGTGGCAACACTTGATGTATTGATCCAACCAACTGTCCATTTGCAAACACGTGCCTATTCTCACACTTCTTGACTGAATTTTCTAGTATTATCATCTGAGTCGCAAGTGTTCCATCGAACCTGTGTCAATGGTTCTACGTGGTTAAGCCTTCAATTTGCCCAAGACCAAAATATCTGCACAGAGACTCCTATATACGTTTGACATTTACAAACCATGGGGTGTTGGACATTTTGAAGGCAGACCATTTAGATGACTG
Organism: Enhydra lutris kenyoni; assembly: GCF_002288905.1. Taxonomy (NCBI): domain Eukaryota; kingdom Metazoa; phylum Chordata; class Mammalia; order Carnivora; family Mustelidae; genus Enhydra; species Enhydra lutris. The sequence continues at coordinate 9,946,807 of NW_019154129.1, read as the reverse complement.
ACTGACTGGATCTCTTCCCATCGTGTAGCTTCATTCCGTATTATTAGCATATTCTTGTAAGAAAAGTTCATCCATACATTCACAGTTCATTAAAAGTCTATCACGAATGTCTATTGAATATATCTGTTTCATGTTGCCTTCTGTTTTCCTACCTTCTTACCCTGAGCTCTCCGTATACAGTTGGTTGTCAAGCCCGCATTTCACATCAGAAGGTCGAAAGGAATTTTATTTTGATTTCCTTTTTAGCGAAAACATGTTACAAATTGCCAACTCATGATATATTCACTTTGAACTTAAAATATCATTTGTTTAAAAAATGCAATAAAACCTGAAATGTACACTAATATTCATTCCGAAGATTAAAGCTGCCAATGAATTATGCAGCTAGGCCAAGGCTGTCTTGTTCTCAGACTAAATTTATCTCATCGAAAGAGAATTATTCTGACCGGGGTTAAAGAGTGGAGACAGTTAAAGTTTGATTGTGTTTTGTGTCTCTTCTTTAAAAAATATTTGGTTAGGTTCTCTTAGGAGCTGGGTTTTAAAATGTAAATACTGATGAGAGGCTGATAAGAAGTCCTATTTTCTCTGATTATAAATGTGATAAAGATTTCTGGAAACTCTTTTAAAAAATGCATACTTTCTTTCCTTTTTTCTTCCTTCTCTCTCTCTTTTTTTTTTTTTTTAAACTGGATCTCTGGCCATGGGGGACCCCGTACTGAGGCCTAACCTCTCTGACTTACAGAGTAAGCCTCAGTGTAATAGAAGTAAATGCTGCATTTTCTCTGTACATAACATGTCACTTGGGCGAAGGACTACAGTGTCTCTTTGCTAAAGCTGAAATGCGGGTTTCTCAAAAATGTGTTGTTTTCAGTTAATGATATTTTCTGCTTTTCACCAGGTGGTCTCTTTGGGGTTTTGTTCTTGAATTCATTTCTCTGCGTATGCACTGGGCTTTCTATTATTCGTCTATCCAGCAAGCATTTACTGGGTTCTTGTCACACTCAGGCCAGAGCCAAGTGTTCAGGTAGTGCTGGCCAAGAAGCCTGGCTCTGTCCTGTGGCGTTTGTCATCTTCAGGGTAAACGGGTGCTCAAGAAACAGAGGGGGGTGACATCAACGCGTGCTTTGATAAGGACAATACTAGAGATAAAAAACGAAGTGTTATGGGGAGACAAGAGAAAGATGGTCTGGCATGGAGGTGGGATGAGAGAGTGAGGCTGACTTTAATCAGACCCATTTGCTTAGCTCGCAGGCCGGTGTGATGTAAGATGCCAGCTCATGCTAATACTGCCTGGCGTGAACCAGTTCTCCCCCGGAGATGGCTCAGTTCATCTTTCTCGAAAGTGAAGCCTCCCAAGGAAAGGCAACTTCCGGAAATGGCCAACCTTCCATCCCTGTTTCAAAACGAGCCCCCAGTGACTCACAAAAGCTGAAAGGGAAATTGATCATCAGCTCATTATGACCCCCACAGGGTAAGAGCTTTGAGAAACCCATGGGCCTGGGAAGAACAGATCCGTGGCAGCAGACAGGGCCATAGTAGCAGATGTTGGTGTATTTGCTGGCCCTAGGGATGGCCCTGCATCAGCTGCTGTGAGGGCATTCGGTTCCCTCCACAGTTGGACCCCACTCAGAGCAGGATACATCTGCTTTGGAACGTAGCTGACTTTGGAATCCCACTCCTGAGTTTGATTTCTAGGACCACAGAGCATCAAGTCTGGGTCCTCTACAAAGATGAAGAAGTACACAATGTGTCCCTTGGCTTTATTTAGCTGTTCGGTCCCATCAGCTTTGCCTTCCTTGTGAGATGGGCAATCCCGTGTTTCAGAGAACCTAGGCTACTTCCCCAACTGGGAAAAACAAGAAGCTGCTTAGATTCAGGGCCCCAGCCTTCCAGAACAGAGTCCTCCTGCTCCGTCTATGCTGATCCCAAGAGTAAGAAGCCTGGGTCATCCCCATCCCACCCTTCACTGAAGCTGTATCCTCATTCAGTTCTCCTTAATGTCATCTTCTGAAAATAAGACTCTCACTGCACAGAAGCGAGGAGGGGTCTTCTCAGGCTTGAATCTCTATCATGCTCATCCCAAATACTCATTTTACCAAAGGCAGGCTCCTCGAGGTATAATTGACATATAGCAAAACTTGCTTCAATAACATATAGTTTCTTTGAGTGTCAAGAAATGCTTACAGTGATGGAATCACTGCTGCCGTCAGGACCTCAGACACACTTATCGTTCCGAAAGGCTCCCTAGTGCCAACATGTTGACCCCAGCCTCAGCCCCGGCAGTCGCCAATCTCATCTCTGTCCCTATAGTTTTGCCTTTTCCAGAATGTCCTATAAATGGAATCATAAGTAAGTAGGCTTTGAGTCTGACTTCTTTCTCTCAGTGTAATGAATTTGACATTCATCCATGCAGTTATGTCCATCAATACTCCACTCTTCCATTGTATTGCTGAGTAGCATTCTGTCATGGATGCACCCTAGTTTGTTATTCAACAGCTGAAGGATCTTTTTTTTTTTTTTTCCAGTTTTTGCTGATTTTGAGAAGTTGCTATAAACACTCATACAGGTGTTTCTGTGAATATACCTTGTTGGTTCTCTTGGGTAAATACCCAGGAGCCGCGTTGCTGGGTCAAACCCCAAGGGCGTGTTTTGAGATTTTTTTCCAGGGGAGATAGTGGACATAGTTGTGGCTTTGATGTTGCATCCCAAGGGTGACTCTTCTTAGCTTTGGGACCTAATGTGGATGGTCTGAACCTCACTTTTTTGCAACAAAAGAAACGGTAGAAGAATAGCTTCTGCACAGATTAACACACTCACTCCCTTTTGGTCCCTCAGCCTGGGTTACTGCCTGCTTTGCACTAGACTTCTCCTTTCTGTGGTGCTTCTGTTTCTATTCCCCGAGCATGCATGTCCTTTTCCACATCTCTGCTGCACTGTTTCCTTTTCTGGAACACTTTGCCACCCACCTTTCTCCTCACCAACTTCTCATCCTTCAGTTGCCCAATGAAATGCCACCTCTTCAGAAAAGTCTTCCCTCGCCCTTAATCTAAATCCAGCCCCCTGCTATATTTAGTTACCTTTTTAACATTTTTGAAACCCTGTTCTTTTCTTTTATAGCACTTACCACAATGGGCCCTATAGAATTAACTGTGTGATTTGTTTTTTCATGGAAATTTTTACTGAGATCATTGTAGAGTCACACACAGTTGTAGGAAATAATATTAAGAGATTCCTTATACCTTTTACTTTGTTTTCCTCAGTGGTGATTTTTGGCAAAATGAGAGAAGAGGATCACAACCAGAGTATTGACTTCGATATAATCCCCTTTCAGATTTGCCCAGTTATACTTGAACTAATGTGCTCTGTGCACGTGTGTGTGTTTGTGTGTGTGTGTGTGTGTGTGTGTGTGTTTTGGTAGAGGGAGGTGTATTTAGTTCTGTGCATTTCTATCACATGTGTAGATATGTATGTCCTCCACTACAGTCAAGATCCAGGACAATCCCATCTTCAAAGAATTCTTCCCCTGTCCTTTTGTAACCATGAACACCTCCTCCAGTGCCTAACACTTTGCAAGCACTAATCTTAAAATCGAGACACTTCAGAATTGGAATCATATTGTGCATAACCTTTCAGGGTTGACTTTTTTACTGAGCATTATTCCCTGGAGGTTCATCTAAGCTATTGTATATCAATACTTCCTTTTAATTGCTGAGTAATATTCCGCAGTATGGACGTACCACAGTTTATTTAACTGTTTGCCTCTGTTGAAGGACATCTGGGCTAATTCCTATTTTTAGCTATTATAAATAAAACTGCACGTACAGTTATTGGTGTGAACCTGAGTTTCCATTTCTTTGGGATCCGTGCCCAAGAGTAAAATTCTTGGGATGTTAGTTTTGTGAGGAACGGATTGGTTTTGAAATCTGTCTCTACCAGTAGACTTTAAGTTCCATCAGTGTAAATAACCTGGGTTCTGTTTGTTTGTCTGTTACCTTGTTTGTGTGTCTAATCACTGTATACTAGGACCATTGCACAGCCCTTAAAACATAATTCACCACTCTGTAAATATTTATATATGAATTAAACAAGGAATGAATGAGTGAATGCATGAATACAGATTTTGGCATGGGGATTATGTTAAATGTATATGAACCATTTTTAGAACGCTCAGCTTGAAGCAACCTCTGCCATTAGGTAAATGTTTACCACCATCACCATTATGAGGTAGGACTTTGGCTAAAGGTGACATGACCCAGCTTCCATGCTTTTGTACCTTGATCGTCATGCAATTTTCAGGTGGCTTTACAGGATTTCAGGAGGCTGACTTCTGGCTTCACTTCATTCCCTTGAAGAAAAGCCCGTCTCATGATAATGCTCAAAAGTGGCAGGATGAGAATTTGGACATCATACGTCAAACAAGATCCTGTCTCCATAGGTTCAAAGTGACACTACGTGGCTACTTTCTCTGTTGAAAAATGAGCTCAGTCCGTAAAGGATAGCAGCCTTCGGAGTGGGAAGCTGTGTGGCACTGAACAGGTTAACCTTGTCCCTGGATTCTCATTGTGGACATGGGAAATAAATATTGGTGAAGCTGATAGAGATAGCACAGTACTTAATAGAAAGAGAAAATTAGTAATTCTCATTTGCCTGAGGAAAGTGCAGGTCTTCATAATGTCTTGATCTATGTACAAAGAGCTAGTAAAGACAAGCAGTCCTCATAATAAAAATAGAAATGAGGTTTTCCCGACAAAAATGCCACTGGAATGATGAGCTGTCACACAGGACCTGGAGAGACGAGAAAGAAACTTCTTTGGTGACTATAATTAGGCGAACATGGAGGGCGGCAAGGCTCAGGAGCTAGGCAGGGATGTGCTCTGCTTCTTTCTAGAATCACCATCACATTATCTCTACAGGGCTAGGATGGTAAGGAGGTCAGAGCTCATTCGTGGCAAACCATGCCCCCATTCTCACCACGGTGAGGCCCTGGCCTGGCCTGTTATGTGGAGGAGATGTATTCACTCTGGACCTTGGGACACTTAAGAAAAGAAGGAGGAGGAGGAGGAGGAGAAACCTTATTCCTTATCACGGAAGTACCCCATGTACATTACAGGAAACTTGGTTTATGCAATTAGCAATAAAAAAATAATAAAAGTCACCAGTAGTCTCAACACTACTATTTACATTTGGGTATGTTCTTGAAGCTTTAGAAGTGTCTGTGTAGACATACAGCTTTATTAGAAGGTGACAAACTTAGAAGTGGGGAGTATAAATTATAAATACAGATTGACCTAACATATGTGGGGTCATACCGTATAAATGCAGGCTTCTATCTTACTCCACCCCCCCCCCACCATTTTATATGCATTTCTCTGCTTTGTAAGCTATTCCTCCCTAGTTGTATTTTCAGAATCGGTTGATGTACTCCCAACGAAGCAAACAATAAACTAGGTGTCAGTACGGTTGTTTGTTTGACCAAAATTCAAAATCAACTCTCAGCACTTTCGCTGCCTGAGATTCATTTTACACATGCCCCGTGGAAGGAAAGGGCAAAGATAGTCACCTCGACCTCCTTCAGGCATTGGGTCAAGGCTTGAGCTTTTTCTACCCCGGTGCAGGTTTCCATGGCAACAGGAGAACCCTGGTGGTTTAAGATGCCCTCAGGAGTCTGGGAGATGCGGCATCTACCGGAACCACAGTTTGCAATTTTATAATCCAGTTTAATTTTTGGAGAAAGAACCAACTCTCAGAAAACTCTTATATTGGTTGTTCAACTTTCAAACATTCTGCCTTAAAACCCACTTTTAGAAGTGCATTATGCAATAAAGTAGAAGGTGTTAGAGGCAAGGAAATCACACTGACTTCAGTTAGGGCTTGAGTGTATGGATTTAAATGTCATCTATCTTCTCCTACCCTCAGTTTTCTCATCTGTAAAATGGGAGGGGTCAGATTACCTTCTTATTGGATTTCTGAATAAGTGAATTGTGATAACGAATTTAAAATACTTGGCATAGCACTAGCACACAGTAAATGCTCAATGATTCTTAGCTTTGCTATTATTTTTTTATGACATTTCTTGGAATTATGTGGATCTTGATAGAACAATGGCTCTGAGGGGAAAAATAAGTGTTGGAGTGGCTTGGCTGGTGAGAAGTGGGGGGCTGGAGAGAGGGAGGGGGGAAGCCTGCTGAGAATCTAAGTGACATTAGAGGAAGTATCAGCACCCTGGAGTTTGGTGTTTTCACTAAAGAGGTCATAAAATATTAACATCCCCCAGAGTTACCCAGAAGAATAGTGGTGTCAGCTCCTGCTTGCTGTAGAAGAGAGGCTCCTTAGAGATGTCTCTGCCCCAGTAATAAGGAAGGAAAGCAGGGAGAGGCAAGGTGGTAGCAGTGATTTTAATAGCTTCCTTAACTGCAAACACTTGAGTTAAGAGAGAATGGCAGGATAGTGAACTAGCAATGGGCTGTCCTACAAGAGCAAAAAAGAATGGCTCTGCATCTTTCCAACTAGAGAGAATGGAGCTGTCTTTCCCACAGAGGCCAGTTTGTATTGCCTTACCCTTGTGATCCCAACCAACAACCATGTCCCTATCATTAACACCAACACATGTCCATCACCACCACCACCACCACCATCATCATCACTATCACATCACCATCATCATTACCACCACCACCACTTCTACCACCATTGTCATCACCACTACCATTATTTCCATCATCACCGTCTCCATCATTACTACCACCACCATCACCATCACCATGCAGCTATGAAGCTAACATGTACAGTGCATTTATTAGATGCCAGGGTTGTACTAAGCAGTGTGTGTGTGTGTGTGTGTGTGTGTGTATGAATCCAATGTTATCCAATTATTTAAAAAAAAATGCTTTTTTCGGGACACCTGGGTGGCTCAGTGGGTTAAAGCCTCTGCCTTCAGCTCAGGTCATGATCTCAGGGTCCTGGGATTGAGTCCCGCATCAGGCTCTCTGCTCAGCGGGGAGTCTGCTTCCCCCTCTCTGCCTGCATGTGATCTCCCTCTGTCAAATAAATAAAATCTTTTAAAAAAATGCTTTTTTCCATTTATAAATAAGGACCCCATGACCCAGGAGGTTTAATTAACTTGCCAAAAGTCAGCCAGCTGGTACAAAACAGATCCAAGATTGGACACTGGGCAATCAGCCTTCCAGTCCTTATTCTATCCATTTTACTATTTTAAAAAGGCAGTATATGGTTAGATTAAACCCTGTGGCTCCAAAAAATGCCCTTTTAATTCATTTTTTTCCCATGAGAAGGAAAACCTATGATCCAAGTAAGCCTCACAGTGTCAAAAGGCAACCAGTGGTTTTCAAACACATAAACACATTTAACAGTAGTAACCCTATACAAAGAAATTTACTTGAAAGCCCATTTATAATACAGATGAAAGAGGCAGAGTAGAAATGAATTTTGTAAATCCAAATGTGAAACATTTAGTATATAACCAATCAGTGAGAAAAATTAGACTATTTTGATAAACACCAATATTTGGAATTGGAAGTATAGATAACTGATAATTGGGGGTTTTTTGAGATTTATTTATTTATTTGTCAGAGAGAGAGGGAGAGAGAACATGAATGGGAGGTTGGGGAGAGGACAGCAGGCAGAGGGAGAAGCAGGCTCCCTGCTGAGAAAGGAACCTGATGTGGGACTCGATTCCAGGACGCTGGGATCATGACCTGAGCCGAAGTCAGACACTTAACTGACTGAGCCACCCAGGTGTCCCCTGATACTGTTTTCAATTAGCCTCATAATCCAAGTCATTTCAGTATTTTCATTTGTTGCATAATATTAGAGAAAGTGCTGATTCACATGTTGATACAGAGTTGCAAAAGGTAATTTTCTCAACCAGATGACCTAACACTATCAGGTTAATCTAGGATATGAATTTCATCTCCTGCTGTGTTGATGAGTATATCTCCTGGGTCAGTACCGTGCTGGGTACAACACGTACATTCAATATGTAGGTGATGAGTGAGTGAATGAATGAATGAGCCAATGAGAATGAAATGGGTCTCAGGAACGTGGAAATAGAAGAGCCTTGTATCTTCATTTCTAAATGTTCTCATGTATTCAACCAATATTCAAGAAGCACCCACTGCACCAAGCCAGACAGTGTTCTCAGGTGATGTTGATGGAACATTGCAGAGGAAAACTAAAGTTCTCATGGAGCATGTGCATGTCAGTGCAAAGAATGGGATGGCAGGAAGCAGTAAACAGACAAGGAACTCACTGTCAATATAGGCTGACCCATTTATATGCAGAAAGCTTATATATCCCCCCTGAGTTCCAGTATCCTCTTGGGTAACGTAGTGCTATCAGTATGTATCCAGCACTGCCCCTGTGAAGAATAAAGGGAAACACACCTAGCTACCACCATGCTCATCTGCATCTCAACACTGCAAAATGTACAAAGATGCATGTTTCATTCTGGGACTATTTAATTACACACTGGGCATTCTTGGATTTGTACACTCATATCATTAAAGCAGTCAAGCCAAAGAACATATATTTGTAGATGTATTAATATGCACTGGGCATAAGCAATTACAAGAGTAGATGCGAGGTGACCAGAATCTGGAAAAAGGGAGGCATAGAAAGAAAGTGCTAGTTATGTGGCAAGAGAGGAGGTATCAGGTAAAAACATTTAATATCCTGACCTCAGCAATGGGAGGGGTGAGTGATGTCTTTTGAGTGGAAGATTGATGTGTTTAGTTTTGTCTATTTAAAATTCTCCTATGGAGTCCATGTGGCATGTGGGATGGGAGGGAGGAATGGGGACCAGGAGCAAAGGAGCCAATTAGGGGAGCACTGCTTTGTTTTTTGTTTGTTTGCTTGTTTGTTTTTTGTTTTTTTTTTAATCTGGGATAAAGAGAATAATGTGATGCACTGGGACAGGAGAAATGGAAAATCAAGACAGGCTTCATAGTTGGAGCTCAGGGAGTTAAAAATATTGTGGTTTGAGAATCAGTTGACTATTCAGAGCAACAAAGGGAGGCGTGAAGGGCAAATGTTGATGTTTCAAGGTTAACTACATGGAAGGGAGGTGCTTCCATTAACATGGAGACAAGTCCACAGAGGAGGAGAAACATGTGCCCATGTTTTGTCTAGGAGGGATGTTAAGACAGCAGCAAGGATAGGATCTTCCTACTGACACATGTGGAACACTGTTTGAGGGACATGATCATTCCTGAGGAGTAGCCTGTGAAGAGAGGTCAGCGTGGAGGTGACAAGGATTCCATGGCGTCTGATTGCTACAAATCCTTCACAGGTGTGCGAAATGTAGCATAGCCATGACATGACGTGGGTCATGCAAGGTGATGACAATTGGGGTACACAAGTTAAGAAACCTAACGGAGGTGACACCAGACAAGATCTTGAATTTATGGAAGACGTAAGAATTCTGCCACAGAAGCACAATAGAAGGTCCAGCCAGGGAAATACACAGTTTTTCTCCTACGTACCACTGTGCACAAAAAGTGTTGAATTATTCTATTTGAAACCAGGTGAAAGAAATGCTTTTCTTTTAACAGTGGACACAGGAAATCCTCTGAAAATGGCTTGATAAGAACTTGGGTTAGAAGGGAATCTGCGGAAGGGCACGTGGACAGCTGATGACAAGTTTTCAAGGAGCAAAAAATGTGGGACAAAGAGATGGGAATGAGAATTTGCTCTCTGGTCCCCTCTGGGCAGAGGAAGAGGAAAAAGGAGTATGGCAGAGAAAGTCGAGAACCAGGAGAGTAGACTCATAGTCAATGGTGGTAGGATGGCTAACTGACATTTGCAAGGATATGATACACACCAGTCCTTCTAGAATTATGTTTCTAAGATGAGAATCTCTTCTACTCAGTCTTGCTTACACTTCCACAGTCTTCTGTCTCCTAAACTCAAACATGCCTTTTATGAGTGGATGTGTTGCAGAACATGAGGAAGGGCTGAGCTCCTTTATCTGTGGGCTCTTGTGATGGAATCCAGAAACAGGGAATAGAAAACTCTGAGCTAGCAGGTCAGATTAGGTTGTAAGACTGAGGTGCCATAAATGCAAATTGTGGTTTGGGGACCAGGACTTGGAATTCCATAGATTGTGTGTTGGGTGAGGTGAGATCTTAAGAACCAGGAAGGTTTTTCTGCTGAGTATCCGATCCATTCGCTATGTGTTCTTCTGATTCTTTCAGACTGACCCAGTTTTGCTCTGAGTCCTGACATCCTTCCTAGTTCAGCACCAACAATTAGCAGCCTTTGAAGGTGTACTGATGATGCCAGGGACTCAGGATCCCTGTGGTTGCTCTTGCCTGTGTGCCAAGACAGGACCTTGGGTAGGTGAAGGTCAAGAGGGATTATTCCAGAACTTGAGATGTTAGAGGTGAAATCACTTTAATAGGAGATTCTTAAGGTGACTCATGTTGCATAAAGATAAATATTTCTGCGCATTTATGGGGTCAAAGAACCTTGTAGCCAAGCTTATTACAAAGGAAAAATAGAATCTTCTGCAGCCTTTGTTTGCCTTCAGATTTGCTCGAGTTCCATCCAGAAAGTCACAACACAGGGAGTGGGTGGGGTGTGGAGGCTTCCCAAAGTAGACCTTCCCACCCACTTGTTCATTAGGAGAAATCACCACTTAGCTGTTTTTGTCTCTGCCGCCTACTGTCCCTTGTCCCACGCTCTTACATTCTGTCCTATGCACTGGAAACAGACTCCCACCCTCTCAAGTGCCAAACATTGCACTCTCCCTTAGCATCACCTCCTGGAACCCATTATTTCAGGAAGGCTCCTGTGGGAGCTTAGGTTATTTGCTTGGTCTGGTATTTTTAAACGTGGGGTTCTGTCTGGTGTGTCTTGGGTCTCTCTTGAGGGGTGCTCGTTGGCTGCTGGAACATTGTCTGTACAACTGGCAACTTTGGTCAGACGTGGTAATAAGAAGGTGTCAGCAAATGAAAGCGTTTTCTTCTTCTTTAAAAAAAATGTATTTATTAACTTTATTGGTTTATTTATTTACATATCTACTTATTTACTTCTTTATTCAGAAGAGCTTAAGCTACATTGTGAGTGGGGTGGGACTTACTCCTCCTGTAATCAAGTAGGGACAAGAAAGCTAGGGAAAGTTTGGTGGCCAAGGGGACTGATAAGATTCCTGAAAGAGGAAATCTTGCAGCTATAAAGACATAGGATAATGCTCTAGATTAGTGATTGTTAGGTTTAGATATTGCCAAAAACGATAAATAACATGTTGGTGATGACAGTGACGATTTGGAAGAAGTGTCTCTATGACTATGGGACAGCGCGATGATGGGAAGAATATTTTCTGGCTTTTTTGTTCAACAGCCCTGATTGGAAACACTGCCCCCGTCCCTTATTTGCAGGCCCAGGTGTGCACTCTTGGAGCCTCAGTTCCTTCTTACATAAACTGGGGCAGTGAAAACCCACCTCATAGCCTTTGGGGGAAGTTCAAGAAACAATGTGGTAACCATATTGGCCAGAAGCTGTCTCTTTGCATGTTACCGCAGTTGGTCCCCAAAAATTAGCAAAAGACATGACCTGAAATTTTAGTAGATACAGCTGGTGACGAATTTAGTTGACAAGCACTACTATGAAAGTTTATGTTCATCTGATGCATTGGCAAGGTTAAATAAATTGTTGTACTCAGAAGACCAAGGCAGAAAGGTGATGGGTATACGTTTTCGTATAAATCTCATATTATTTGAAAGTATTCTCAAAAAAAAAAAATTGCACTTAGAGTTAGTTGTTTCATAAATAGATTGACTCTGTTGGTCTTGTTTGTGTGATTTTTAGCAAAAAAAAGAAAGAAAAAAGAGGAATGTCTATGGCATCAACTAGTCAGGGTCTGAGAATAAAAGTAATCCATGCTAAAAGTTGCTGGTATGTACTGAGTCGTTGCTAGGTGATAGGCACCGATCTCAGAACTCATGTGTATTACATCATTTTATCTTTTAACAACTTAATTAGGAAGCCACAATTATTATCATTCCCTGTTAGAATGAAACTTAAGATCTTAAGAACTTATAACTCTGTAGATAGTGAACAGCAGCCGTAGAAACATAAGACAGAGCCGGGACTCCTCACCCGGTGGCAGTGAGACTCCAAAAGATGTATCCCCCGCTTCACAGTATGCTGTGCGCCCTCACATGGGATTGAAAGAGCTCCCACAGACTTCACCATAGCTCTCATATTTCAGGTGGCCTTGAATGAACTGGGCCGCAGCCACCGGGTCATTGAGGAAAATGAAGGAACTCGGGTGGTTCCACAAATCCCACCGTCTGACTTTTATTAAGGCCCCCCCCCACCCCGTGAAAGGCGTGCGACTCTGGCTTGGGGTGCTAAGAATTGAGCAGAGTGTTTGGTTTGGTTTGCTGCGGCGAGCCTGTCGGGGCGAGGAGGTTAGTTATCCAGGCCTCGTGGGTGTAAGTGTCTGTTGTTCGCAGGTGTCCCCACTACGGTGAGCACGCCTCGTTGATGCCCTGTGTGCCGGTGCCTGTGCTGGGAAGCGCTTTCCATTCATTATCTCAGTGGTTCCCAAATGCTGATCCACGGTTCCATCTGATACCGTAATGACATTTTCAACAGACAGCAGCTAAGTGAGAAAATTAAGGGCAATTTAGTGAAAATTTTAATAGACCTAAATTTAATCAATTTGAAGGGCTGTCCTTTATTTTGAGATTATGTCCTTCTTACTTTTTGGTATAAAATGCCCTTTCCTTTATGAAATGATGATGATGACAGATGGGGTGTGTGTGTGTGTGTGTGTGTGTACTAACTTGGCAAACAATTTTTAAGTTGTTAATTTCATGCGCTCTCTCCACTGTTTTTAAATTTTTATTGTGATGGTCCATGAATTAGGGAGGAAAAAAACTCCGAGCCTCGCTGCAATTCTGTGAGGGAGCTATTATTAGCCCCATTTTACAGATGAAAAAAAAAAACAAACTGGCTAGAACAGGGCCTGGAATGCAGTCAACACTAAATGTCCTCCAAGTAGTTGAGCAAGTAGGTGACTCAAAGGGCTTGTGGCAGAGATAAAGTTTTCTGCAGATACTTTAATTCTCACCTTCCTGAAGATTGGCCTGGGGAGCTGCCCCTATCAAAATGTGGAAGCGAGAAAAAAATACTTCTGAGCCAGTCCTGGACATTGTCAGGGAGCTAACCCCAGCACAGGTAATTACATTTAAGATCAAGAAGTCCTGCTCTCTGTCTAACCGGAATTTTTCTTGCTCTGGGGCATGAAAACCCCCCTAGAAGATCGCACTTTAGTGAAATGCCTGCTCTTTTCACAGCCTTAGGAAGTGACAATAAGGATTTATGAAAGAGAATAAAAACCACAGTGATTTCTTTTATTCTTTTAAGTAGCTGGCAGATTGGAGGGAAGGAAAAAGTTACAAACACTGTTGTGTGGGTCAAATTAAAACTTGAGCAGCGGCCTTCTGTTTAAGGAACTTTCCTTTGAAGATGGTGTTGTTCATTGCTGGTTTTCCCTGCACTCTCTGCTTCCTACAGGGGACGTGTGAGCGTTCAGTTAAGGGTCCTCGTAGCTGCAAGACAGGATGGTGCCCCTTGATTACGCATGGACTATCCACACGCAGGTGATCCCAAGTGTCCAGGGAGTCTTTGTAGAGACAGAAGAGTGTTTTCTTTCCCCGCTTCTCCCATTTATTGACGTGGAAGAATCATTTGGGGCAAGTGGCATCGATGTGGGTCTTTCCCAGTCTCTGTTGAGATGGAATTCAAAGTCAGCATCCCCAGATGCTGCTTAAAAGGCTGGCAGAATTTTGTCATCAAGTGAGCAGTATTTGCAGATACGGCATTACCTTTTGATTTACGGTCATTGGATGCTCTTTTCTTGATTAACATGCACTGATGTTAGCTGTAGACTCTCCCTGCCTGCTCCTTTGTGCGGCTGCCATGTTGGGGGGTGGTGTGCAGGGGCGCGCTTGTCTCTGTGTACCACGGTGTTTGCGTGCACTCGTGCAGGGATGCTCAGACTCGGTCATCTACAGAATGGCTCCATAACATTTTGAGATGAATCTAGAAGGTCTGGATTGCATGGGTTCATTCTGCAGACTTCCAGTGTGCCTGGCTGGGAAGTCCCAGGTTTAAAGAGAAGTCTGAGCCATTATTGCAAAATGGGTCCATAAGAATTCAATCACCACTGAGGGCTTTCAACTTTGAAGAGAAAACAGACCGGAAAACCAGGGTTGGCTCAGCGCAGCCATGAACAGTTATTGGTTCTTTACATAATGTATTTGTTTTTCATTAAACCATTCAGATAAGGTCTTATTAAAGTGCCATGTATTATTTATCGTGTTTCTTATGAAAATGAGCTGAAGGGAAAATTCTGTCCTCTTCCTGGGGCATTTGCAAGCTTTTCCAATGCCAGCAAGGAAAAAAAAAATGAAGTAAGCTAAGTGAACCCCCATCAGTAGAACAGACTGGGAAGCATGGGAAGGAGAGAGTAGGGGGTTAAAAAGCAGAATCTCTGACCTTTTTTTCCATGTCTGTTTTGTGGAACGGCTTTCTCTTGGGTTTTGTGAATTGTAAAATAATAAAATAAAAGGCAGAAAGTAAGAAAAGAAGGAAAAGAGTGAAGCAGTTTATTTGTGAATGAGACCTTGCCCAGTGAATGTGATTTGTTAGACAACATAGAGCAAGGATTTTTCACACTTAATACTGCCCCCCCAACCCAGCAGCGTAAAATACCAGCCAGAAGCCCCCTAACCCCATAGCAACCTCTGCTCCGGGTGAAACATGGTAGCGTGCCCCTCTAAACCGACAGACTGTGTGAGTGACGGGGTGTTGGAAGGACTGGTTTTGCAAAGCGAAGAGAAGAAGGCTGGTCGGGGCCTGGTGTTGGCATAGCAAAGACTTTAGAGTTATTGATGGCATTTCAAAACAGAACAACAAAAAATGGAGCTGTGGAATAATTAATTTCCTTTTCTTCAGAAAGCATTTTGATTAACCTGCAAAGTGAGTTGTGCCTTTCAAGCTGATGGCTCAGTTCAGAAGGAGCCCTTTGGCTGAGAGTGGCTTCAGGAGCCCCATGGAGGAGTCAGCAGGGATGTCCCCCTGAGGCCCATCCCCTGGTCCTGCCCCAGGTGCTCCTTCCTGGGGTGATCTCATGCCTCTGGGGGTGTGCTCTATCCTGCAGGCCAGCGGCAAGCCCCCAGCCAGGTTTCTTGCCTGGGACCCAAGAATCAAAAAAAGAGGATGTTCAGACAGCCTCTTGCTCTGAAAAAGAAAAAGAAAATCCAATCACTGGGTCAAAATCTATTTCAAAAATATGGCTACTCTTCTTGATCATGATTTTGCTTGCTGCCAAAAATGTGCTTTTTTTTTTTTTTTCCCTGTGGGGACCAACGATGCGTTAGAGTCTTAATATTTTCTTTTGATTTGCAGATCACATCCTATTTTATTGCATAAAGACTAACGAAATCTACTAATGAATAATTATTACTTCATAAAATAAAGGGAAGGGGGAGATCCCTCTGCAAGAGCAGAATGCTAATTTGGCCAAGGAGGGCTGGCCAGGCAAGAAAAAATAAAATATAAATAAACCATTGTAATTTGCCCGCTGCAGCCCACAGAGTAATGGCTTATCAGACACGGACTTCCCCACCCTGTGCATTTATAATTTGAGAAGAGCAAGGATTCTGGGCTGGAGAAGCCCCCTCGCATTCACCCGGGGCTGGCGTATTAGTTAGTCCAACAGGGTTGACTCCCATGCCAGCCAGGGCGGTTTCCCCATTCAGCGGCTCAGGCTGGTTCAAGTGCTAGCCGCTGCGTGCACAGCCGAGGCAAGGCGCAGAGCGAAAGCTGCGCCCCAAAGCCTGGGGGCGCATCGCTGCCTCGCCATTCTGCCGGCGGTGGGGGCCCCCCCAGCATCCGCCCTCCCTCGGGCGCCGCAGCCCTCAGCTCCCCGTGCCCCCAACCCCTGGCGTAGTCTCAGCACTCTTCCGAAGGGGAATCCCATTTCTGTGTTTATTTTCAACGAGTCGGGCAAACAAACCGCCACCAACATCTAAAGAGTCTGGGTCCCAGCTGGGCAATCGCATTAATTGTCCCCCTCGCCCGGATGCTGGCGACGTGGGGCGCTCTCTCACTTCCTCACCCGCCCCGCGGAGATTTTTAGCAGACACAATTTGAATTTTGGTGAGTCGTTTTAGAGGGGGAAAAAAAAAAAGCAGAGGGGAGGGGAAAAAAAAAAAAAAACCAACCCTGCCCCTGGACCCATTTGACAAATGAGGAAGCAGGCAGCATCAGCACCAACGGACTGAGCCTCAGTGTGAGTCAAAATCTCTCTCTCTCTCTCTCTCTCTCTCTCTCCTTTCTCCCCTCCCTCTCTCACCCTTAGCTTTCTCCCCCCACCCCACCCCCAGCATCTACAGGAGGGCATCCACCCCCTCCCCCTCCCTTACAAGTTGCCTTTGCCTGTTCTTGTCATCTTCACGGGGGGGGCGTGGGGGTGGGGGCACCGTCCACTTTGCGGGGCATCAGA
Source organism: Enhydra lutris kenyoni (assembly GCF_002288905.1). Classification (NCBI taxonomy): domain Eukaryota; kingdom Metazoa; phylum Chordata; class Mammalia; order Carnivora; family Mustelidae; genus Enhydra; species Enhydra lutris. Next base: position 9,930,270 of record NW_019154129.1, on the reverse strand, counting down.
AAGCAGGACCAACAAACCGGGGAAAGGGTACAACCACGAAGGCAACAAAATAGTTTCCCGGCCCTCTTGAGTGTCTTAGTTGGAGGCAGATGAACGCCAGGATCTAGCAAACCCGAAGGGAAGGAAGCCAGCGAGGAGGGACTGGCGCGCGCAGGGTGCGGCGGGGGGAGGGAGAGAGAGAAAGAGAGAGAGAAGAGGAGGGACGGCCACCGGGTTTTGACTTAGATAATCAGCAAAATTAAAAAGGAAAAAAAAAAACAACATTGTAGCGACCAGGCAAAGAGCAGCGTGATTGCATGCGAGCGTCCCCACTCGTGCTCGGCGGGCGCCAGAGAGAAACGATGCAGCATCCTCTGACGGGGGCCACCTGCGTGGCGCTCCCCAACGTGGGCATGTGTCCCCAGCTCTCGTGTGCCTTGACTTTTATGTACTTACAGCAGGTAAGGCGCGCTCTTCCCTCGGTGGCCGCCTCCGGGGCTCAGGCTCCGCGGACTGGGTACCCGCATCGCTGGGCTGCGCTTTGGACCCTGGAGGGGGTTGGGGAGGGGGCTTGTGCTTTAGGATGGGAGGGGTGGATCCGGGCCCCTAGTTCTCTACGGAGCCCAGGCGCCCCGCGCCCCGCTGTTTTTGCACCCCTCTGAATACTTTGAACGCCTGATTCTGAGCCTGGGTGCCGGGAGTTTAAAATTGCAAACTGCATTTTCTTTACTTGGATTTCTCTTGTGTCTTCCGCCGGTGAGGACCTGAGTCTGAGACCCCTTTGATGCTAAGTGTTTGGATCTTTGTGGAGGCACTCCCCTGCCTGGAGGATTAATTTAGTTGTTTTAATAGGGAGTGAAAAGACCTGTATGTATGTGTGTGTGCTCAGTATTTTTGTTTTCTTAAGTTTGTCTGGGCTGTGCTTTATTCAGTCTGCTTGGGATCTGAGCCTTTGGGTTTCTGGAGCGTGTCAGCTCTGGAATCTGCCTCCAAACTCACTGGCCATGCTGTGATGAAGGCAGTGGTTTAGGATGCTGTCTTTGTTGGCATGTGTAAAGCCGTTTTTTTTTTTTTCCCTCCCCTCCTCCACTCTCCTTTAATGGTCTTACTGAAGGATTCTGTGTTTGTTTTATTTTCCATTCTGTGTGCACATCAGAATCTTTCATTGTGTTTCTCTCAGTTTTTCTCTGGGTGTTTCCCTCAGACCTTCTCTGTTTCTCCCTCTTTACTAGGAGGGCTGCTGCCTAAGTTGGTCACTGGTCTTGAGAAGCAGCTGCACTGTCACCTGGTGGGGGGTGGGGGACAAGCTTAGTTCTGGGTCTCTGGGCAGAGGCTGTCCATGGGAATTGGCAGGGTTGGAAAGATTTTGTCACGCAGGTAGAATCCTGTTCCCTGCCCAGTATCACGGTCCTGCTCTGTGAAGAGTTAACAGCGGTTGTAGTCATTTTGTGTTTTTCGATGGACTCCCTTCAAGAGAACTGTTTGTTAAGTGTGTGGGGTATTGTAGCTGACAAAACTTCCTTCACAAGTGTTCGGAGGGGCCTCCTTCCCCAAAGACCCTCAATTTCAATCTGTGTTGTAGGAATATATGTATTCATAAAATGTCAAAATTCTGTTTTGAACATTTGGGTAATTTGTTATGGAGTTGGTTGCCTCCAGAAAATGTTTCTAATGGCATATTTTCTGTTGGAAGGCCTTTGGAGAACAGCCTTTTCTTTTTGTTGTTTTAATAGCTCAGGAACAAATTGGTTTATCCTTTTAAACATTGTTCTATTCCATTTCTCATTAAGCAAATTGTGCCAGAAAACATCTCCCAAGAGCCTATTGGTAACATATTATATGATTCATCTGCTTCTACCATCTCTGTACCTTTGCTGTGAATGCCTCTGTGCATGTGTGTGTGTGTGTGTGTGTGTGTGTGTGTGTGTGTGTTGTGTGTTTTATACCAGCTACCCACCGGAAGACTATCCTAATGAGCATTTCTACAGATGCTCAGCCTCAGTTGAATTTAATCAAATTATTAATATGAGTTGATCTTTTCCTTCCTCTATTCACTTCTTTCATGTTATTTATTAATTAATTTGAACAACATTACTTAACAAGTGCGGTGCTATAGGTATTCCATGTTCTCACTGTTTCTTTGTGCATTATTCTTTCTAATAAATTGGTGTTTCCTCCTTCTAGATTGTTAAATGGGCTTGCTCATTTAGGCACAACTTAGGAGAGAAGGCAGTGAGTTTGAGTGAGAGGCTCTTCTTGCCATGAAAAGGACAAGTCTATGGGATAAATGCAGGCATTCTCAGCACCCACCAGGCAGTCTCTCCTAGGGGGGAGAACGCTCTTGCCCTGACAAGGGGAGGCTCAAAGGGAATGTCGGCAGCCATAACATATTTAGAAGTGACTAAAGCAGCATCGTGGCTCCATATGAAGATAGATGGAGGTGGGTTTTGAAATGTGCTTTGGGATGCAGCCCCCTCCAGAAAGGAAGGGCTTGCAAGGCTTTCAGTGAAAGTGTTGATAAGAGGATGCTGGGACACGGCGTCAGAATGCGGTGTGCGTGTGCGTGTGCGTGTGCACATATGTATTTTTTCTGAGTTTCACTAAATGCCTAAAGTATAGTGCAGGCAGACAATTATTTTTGCCTGTCTGTTTGAGAATTGGTTTTCCAGCCACACCTCCCACCCTGCCTAAGGCTCGTGGTCAGGGCGGGAGAGCTATACCTTCAGGTCATCTCTACTACCTGGTGCTGCCATGTTTGTGTAGAAGTCCCCTGTCACTGCTTTGATGTAGCTGTCCGGACCATTGGCTGATGAAGGGTGTGAGATAGTTCACTTCAGTCTCCACAGACCACTTCCTGATAACCATCCGTACGTCTTCTATCCATATATTGCCACTATGTTTCCTATCTGCTGTTAACCTATAGCTATCTCTGTGGCCAGAGATTGTATCTCTATTTAATTTTGATGATCAGAGGGCTAATGTGGACTCTCGGAGTATGATGATCAAATGCCTGAATCAGGCAACATCTCTATAAAGAACACCTGCATTAGAAACATTTTATTTTACTATTATTTCGAAGTGAGCCTCTTTTAGGAATCTTCGTCATTTCAGATCACCAATTACATAAGAAAATGGTAATTAAAACACAACGATCTTATTTTGGAGGCTTTCTCATTCTGTTTTATAAACGCACACGCTCTGATCAGGGGCTTCTTCACTGAAATGTATTCTCCCAGAATGAAGTTCATACAGCGCGTATTTCTCACCCAATGTCTAAGGAAAACCCCTTCATCATTTGCTTTCTTTGACTCGGCCATGACATTCAGCCTTTCCTCCTACACTCTCCCAGATCTGTGCTGGAGACAATTCATAAAAACAAAAATCAGTTGGGATACCCCAACACCTGAGTCTACTATGAATGACCCAGTGAAAATGACATAACCCTTTTGCCATGAAGAACTTATTTATTCAGGCCAAGGGAGAGACAACTGCAATGTTTAAATTCTTGGACCAATTCCGTTTCATTTACGTATATTCCCCGGTACCTCTGCTTTAGGTGGCTATATCCCGATAGTTACGATTTCTTCCTTTGTTTTTTAATCTTCCTCCTCTCTCTTAACATCGGAGATAGTGCCACAGTTTGGAATTGCAAGATGGGATAGATATCAAATCCAACAGTGCCGTCATATGCATATGTACAGTGCGTACACATGTGCGTCTACACACCCGGCTACCTCTAGTACGTAGCATCTGTCTTGTGCTTGTAGACCATTCTCAGGCGGGAGAAGCTCTGGAGCCTCTGACTTCAATCTTGCCGTCCAGGGGAAGTCCCTGCTTCGGTCTCCGTTCTTGACACACTGCAGTGGCTTTATTGGATGTCTCCTTTGATGGCAGATCTTCTGCCATGTGAGAAGAACGGCAAGCCCACATCTCCCCACTTTGGAATCTTCCCAGAATCCCAAAGGGGCTACTCACTTAAACACCCTTGCTTTGAAGGGAAATTCTGAATACAGATTCCAAATGTAGGGAGTTTCTACAAGCTAGGTCGAAAAGGAATGTGTTTTATTTTTCACGGAGAAACAGAAAACAACCACACACACACACACACATACACACACCCACAGAACTCTGGAGATGCTTTCCCATCCTAAGGCACAGGGAACCAGACCAAACAGCATCCATCACATGGTGGGGTATGGCAAGGCTATGGACAGAGCGGACGAGGTTTGTTTTCTGATGCACAGTACGTGTCAGATCTCCTTCAGAGTCATGATTCACACTGAGTTCTAACTCCCTGAAAGAGGATAAGTAACATATTAACTTAGTTTTCCCTATTTCTACACCACCGTCAGTGTCTCCCAGTCCTGTTCAAAGAAAGCTTCTCATCTGTCAAATCTTATTCACTCAGAACCTTTTTATCAGCCTAAATTTAAAAACAAGTCAAAATGCTTAAAATCCACATTCAAAGATGGGGGGAGGGCCTTTAAAGTGGGCCATGCCACTGTCAATATCCGAAGATTGGTAATTTTTCCCACTTAATGATGATCCATGTGGTTTGTTTTAAATAGTGAAGTGGTTTGTACAAAGGGTAATTCCTGGTAAATGAAGCCATTGCTCACCGTAGACATCTTCAGATCGAAAGCAATTGAACTGAAACCTGAATATCAACCCTTTCTGTCTTTAATTAGAAAGTGGTTCTCACAGTGGAGTCACAGGGAAGGTGGGTTCCTGGAGTAAGGCTGGAGGAGGGGGGACGGCCCCCTTGCACCAGCCACGGTTATAAATTTGGGAAACGTTAGGTGGGCCATAACAATTATGGCTGCGTGGAAAAGTTCAATTCTCATTCCAGTTACTTACCTCGTGCTGCTCTGTCTGATGATTTATAGGGGGGCCAAATGGCATTTTATCACCTTCTTTCTTCTTTCTTAAATCCCTTGTTGATTTATTAGATTGTGCTGTGGATTGGGGGTAGTCAATAGTGTCAATAACGCAGAAAAGAATTAGGATAGATTATCTTCATGTCTGAATTGTTTAAGGAATTTAAGTGGCCGGAATGAGCACCCTTCTAGGCCTGGGTGACTGTCTAATAGAACACAGGTCCCTGTGTCTCTTTCCGGAGAGATCCTATGTCATAATTTGGCAAGTTAACCCAATTCCCTCTGATTTCCCTGAATTTTCCCACAAAGGGGAGGAGGCCTGAACTGTGGGGGCTCTCCTTAGCCTGGAGAGGCCCGCATCTCAGGTGGGCTGGCTGGTGTTCCTCCTGGGTTTCTCCCACTTGGGGACCATGGGGGCCGGGGGTGGGGAGTGGTGTCGGCTGCAAGGTTACTTGGGCCGCCTCTGCCTTAAGATTATTTCGTCTGACATTCGCTAGTGGAAATGGTAAGCATCTGCTAGCCCGCAGACCCGAGTCCTGCGCCATTCCGCAGCTCTGCCTGCCATTTCGCGGCGCTTTTTCCGTGCGAGAACGTACAAGCGGCTGCTTTTCTGCCTTTGCCCAAGTGGAGGAAGCCCGTGTTATTAGCGCTCACATGCCATCTGTTTTCCTTACAGCTGGCCCTTGAGTAATTGTCCGGTAGCTGATGGACTGAGGGTAGACAATCTTTTTTAGGGTTTTCTGATTCATTTAACCAGGCTCTCTGCCCCAAGAGGAAACATAATGCTTGTTTATTCATATTGGCCGGGTAAAAACAGTGTAGTTTGTCAGGCAAATAATAGTCTTCTGGAAGAGAAAGAAATTGCAGCATTGTAAACAAAATCAGGTTGGTGCGTCGCAGTGCCTACGGGGGCTGGGTGATGCGCGGGAGATGTCATCCCGTGAAGGAGGCTGAGCTGACAAAGCGTGGGCGTAATTGCCCCATCTGCAGAGACCTTTTTAATGGACGAGGAGAGGTGTCCCAGTGTGCTGTTTAATTCAATTAAGAAAAGCAAAGAAAGTTCCATTCATCAATGAAGTTCCCTATTTCCGAGAGCTCCCCGGGAGAACTTTGCCTGGCCGAGCGCTGGCCTGTGGCTGGCTCCATGGTGCGCAGGCCCCATTGAGAGAGGCTGTGTCAGACAGGGTCAGCTCGCAGGCACAATAGCTCAGGAGGGTCCCCGCCCTGGCCCTTCAACCAGGCTGAGTGTAAGCGAGCTAGAGAAATGAGCAGCGAACCTATAGGCTGCCCTGGCAGGGAGAAACTCAGAGAAGGGACTTCCCCCAAGGATCCCCAGACCTGATCCCTGGGCCTGGTCCAGGGGTAGGAAAGAACTTCTGTGGGTGGAACTTTCTGGCTCCTGGCAGGGTTTGGGGAAAGGGGTTTCACTGCTGTTTCTGGTCCTCCTGGCGTACTGAGGCCCTGATTCATTGGTCCCGGCTGAGGAAAAGCAGATGCCTACTTTCTGTTGCTTGGGATCCCACTTCTAATGCCAGTCTTCTTAATTGACATGTCTTCTATTCGTTCGGCACCGAACACTTAACAAAGCACGCTTGCTAGGCTTCCTCTGACCTGTTAGACTTGAGGCAGCATGACGGTAGAGACTTCTCCGTTCTGTCACTCTACCCACAAGGCCTAGAGTAAGCCTGAGATGTAGAAGTCGTTCAATGCAAAGATAAAAGGAGGAATGAATGAATGCATGTGTACATTTGGACTTGCTGGCAATTGCCACTGCTTTCCACAGATCTATAGGATGACATATTCTCTCCTTTTATCCATCCTTTCATTTGGCCACACAAGACATTTTTGGCAGGCATTGAGAATATCACAGCAAATCAGTTAGGAAAGGGCCTCACCACCACGGAGCAGGCATTCCACTGGAAGGAGGACAGGCAATGTGAAAGTTAAGTGAATCAAGAGGGCATTTTCAAGTTGTGGAGTGCTTGACGGGAAACAGGGTGATGGGTACAACGTAAGTGGGGGGTGTTGGCTCTTGGCTTCTGCAGTGGGTGGGCCAGTAAGGGTCTTCGGAAGAAGGTGATGGTTCTCCTGAGGGTAAGAGAGCATTCGGCGGGTGAGGAGGGATGGGGAAGGGCAGGTACAGAAGAGGGTGGATGAGCCAAGAGGCCCAGGGAGGCCGTTTGTGGAGCAGGTGGGTCGTGTGCCGGTGTGTCAGCCTCTGTGAATGGAGCAGAGGCTTTCTGTTCGCCACTGGGGCCGTACCGAAATGAGGGGAGTGGGAAGGAGAAAGGACAGAAATGAATGCCTTCTGCCTGGATAACAGGAAACCGCTCCTGGGTTGTGGAGAAACCCATGGAACATGTGGAAACACCTTTGTGGGTCAGGGGTAGAGAGAGGGTTTTGAGGGAGGCCACGAGAAGACCTCCCTTGTGGCACACTGAGAGGACTGTTGGTAGAATCTCATCCAAGTGCTTCCAACAGTGGGCTTCTTACACTGCAAATAATAAACCCGGTTCAGGGTTCCTCAGATTTCCAGCATTTAAGCATTTCCTTCCAAATGTTTACCAATCCACTCATCCACAGAGCAACAGAGCAATATCATCCACTGAATAGTTTTAAAATTAACTTATATTTTGAACCTAAAAGTAGATTAGGCCAAACTGAAAAATGAAAAATAAATAAATAAATAAATAAATAAATAAATGGCATAGAATCATAGCTGAGATATTCTTTTTTTCTGATGTTCTTTGAAATATTTACCCATTCACACATTCATTCACTCATTCATTCATTCCATGTTCACCGAGCTATAGGTGCCAGCTGCTCTTTGAGGTTTTCTTGTTTAGCAAAGGCTTCTGTCCTCACGGAGAGGCCATGAAGGTGCTTATGCGCATGCCATCTTGTGAACCATCGACGTAGGACCACACTTTGGGCAACATTGGCTTGGTCCACTGGATTTCCTAGGAATTCTCTTTAACGTCAGACCTGGATTTGCTCATTCCTCCCCTGACCCGTTCGCAAAAGGCAGGACTCTAGGTACCCGCTTTGCGTCGCCTGCTCCCCTTCCCGCAGGACAGTGGTCAGGGTAGGAGGTAAAGGGGAGTGACCGCATATTTAACATCGACCTCATGCATGGGCCTTTGAGATGATGGTGTTGAGGAGTGGGTGTGGAGGTCTCTGACCCTTGACCAGGCTCTAGGGGAGAGCCACCTCAGCCTGTTTCTGATCCTGCTCTTTATGTCGTGTCTGAACACACACAGATTCAAAATGAGGAATTGGACCCGGAGTGAAAGGCGTTCAGGTTAGTGTGTGTTCCCAGGGACGTAATGACTGCCCCCCCACCAACTTTGCAGCTCTGGAACAAAGTACAGATAGCTGTAGGATTTAACTGCCTCAGATTTCCCAGTCCTGATGGGTAAATGCACAAAAGGTTTAGTCTTAATGAGCCTTTTCTTTTTTGGCATTTGATGTTTGCCCAGGAATCACCTTGAGGACTAGATTCCCCTTATCAGAAACAACAGCAGAGATCCCTGCTCTTCCCTTCGGTAACTGGGCACTCTGTTGCTCTGCCTGAATCCAGGTACGGGGCGAGCTCTGCTCTCATGCAAGGGTAAGGGCCGAGAGCCGAAGGATCTCTCCCCCGAAAGATGAGTCTTTCATTAACAGCAAACGGGATCAGCAGCTATAAACAGAATGAACGGCCAGGTCCACCTTTCTTGTTTTTGGATATTTCCAACTGTCCCTCTCATGAGTCTTGCAAAATTCAGAGGAGAAACCTACATCCCTTTTCCAACCGAGTGGTGTCGACTGCCCCCAAAGCATAGTTTAAATATTGGCATCTCTACAGTGTATACAGGATAGAAGTCATGAGCTGAGGGCTTAATCCCAACCGTGTTATTCAACTAGCTGATCCACATGGATTGAGCAAAGGGCAGATTGCTCAACTTGATTTGGGTCTTTACTTGCTTCTCCAGAAATCAAGGCTAGGAATAACCATTTCCTACTGTGCTTTGTAAGACGAAGCATGGTACAGATTCTGAAATTTAGCACAGTGGCTGGATACACAGAGAAGCCACCAGATGTTTGCTAAAGAAACAAATGAGTGAATGAATGACTGTGTAGAGGAAAGTAGCATCTGTTTATCAAGGCCGAGTATACATTTTTCTTTTCTATTTCTCCCCAGTCCACATGCTTGGTACACCCATGGCCTCCCAAGGGCACAGACACCCAGAGTCTGGGCATCTCCCTTGGGTTCTGTAGTCCCTCCTGCCTGTTCTGGGTGACTTCTCCCTCCTCCTCCTGTCAACTGTCAGTCCTGCTGGTGGTGTTGGATGTGATGTGGCTGCACAGCTCAATTAATGCTCTGTGACAGGAGGAGGGAAAATAAAAATTGTCTTGCTCTTGTCACCAGCAAAGTTATTTACTTTCAAAAGCTGACAGAATCACAGTGCAGGGGCTTCATTTATTTCCATTCAGAATGTCATTATTCTGTGACGCAGGGGACTTGGGCACATGCTGAAGTTTATTCCCATAAGCTTGATGATGGCAGTGGCCTGCTGCAGTCCTTCTGGGTTCCCAGAAGGGTGCTGGGCTCTGGCACCCGGACGAATGCCCCGGGCTTGGGATGTCCTGTCCCGGTGGCGCGTGCGTTTTCAGACCCTGGATCTTTCCAGTGAGAGGGAGCGTGTGTCCCACTGCCATCTGATCACTTGTCCTGTTTATGCTGAAGCAAAAGAGCAAGGTGTGGGACTCCTAGTTTTAAAGCTGTCTTCCTCTGGGCCAGTTCTAGAATTTCTAGAAATGAAAAGCCTCTTGCAAGTTAAGTGAATTTGCTTTGGATCTGTTGTCTCTATTTAAGCCCTCTGACAGGCTCTTTTATCCCAGTAATCTGTATAAAACTACACTTTTTTTCTTTCTCCCTCTCTTTCTTTCTTTTTTCCTTCTTCCCCCACGCCTCCTGTTCCCCTTACTCATTTGCAATGAGAAAGAAGTTAAACTAGGAAGGGTTGAGCGGAGAAATTCTTTCCTCCATGGTGCAATGGCAGAACCTTCCACTGGGGGTCTCCGTTCAGGACATGTGACTCAGGATTCCTGAGAACAGTCTTTTTCTTTTCTTTCTTCAAGTCTCCTTTCGGTTCCATTCAAAAAGTGAGGCTCTTCTGTGAGCAATAGAAGACACCGTGTGGAAGTCCACATTAGGTAGCCAGGGAGAACCCAGCCACCCCTCTGATGATGATGATGATGATGATAAAATAATTAAAATAATGAAATAATCAATAACTTTTATGGAGTGCTATGTGACAAGCGCACTACTAAGCACTTTTACATGGATTACTTCATTTAATCCCCCACAAAAGGCCTCTAGGGAGTCGCTGCGAGTCATCTGGTGTTTTAGTTGCAGGTCTGAAGGGGGAAGAGCTGGTCTGAAACAAAAGCCAGGTACAGGGGCCCCTGAAAGGACACCTATGCCTGTGATTCTGCGCTGGCCCCACAGGCTTCCTGGGGCCCTGCAGGCCGCCGCCTCCCCTCCATCTACCCCGGCCTCTGCGGGGCAGCGTCCTCATGGCTCATTCCTTTTAAAGGCAAAACTTATCCAAAGGGGAAAGAGTCGTGCAGTCTTTCAACTTTGAAGCTTTGCGTGATTTTAGTTTGAAGTCCTTAGGAATATGGTTGAACAAATGGCCACACACACGGAGGCTTTCAGACTTGGGGAAGGTGAGAGGAGAGAGCGCAGGGCTGATGGGAGCCTTCTCCTCCCAGAGAATGATGGAGTGCATTTCTCCGCAGCCAATTCCAATTCCCAAATCCCCCTTGTGCCGAGGAGCTCTCCAACTAACACAGGAAATGCAGTCACCGCCTGGCACCATATTAATGATTTATACACCCCGCACCACTGCTTTTGTTCACTTGCGGGGCCTGGTCGTGTTAATAAAGGAATTTCTGGGAGCGGGGTCCCGGCTTGCCATGCTGTTTGGCTCAATGCAGCGCAAGCTGCTCCACAAATCACAAGAATTTAGTGCTTTACAACCTTGCTGAGCTTAGATCATGTGTGCGTGGACGCGCATGTGTGTGTGTGCACGCGCTCACGTGTGTGTGTGTGTGTGTGTGTGTGTAATCAGATTCACCTAGGGACGTTTCCATTGCCTTTCTATACAGAATGAATGAAGGAAGTGTGCAATCTATCTTAGATGCTTCAGGGTTGATCGGTCCGTTTCACAGTGTTATCAGGGCCCTATTTGTATCCCGTTTGGTGTTTATGCTTTATGGTGTTGTCAGTGAAAATGGGCTGACACTATTTTATTAGCATAAAGAGACAAGATCACATTAGAATCCCCCTTCCTTCTGTATCATCAAAAACAACAGACAGGGGAGCCAGGAGGTACCAGAGGCAGTCACTATTCGCTACAGATCAGTAGGAAATTCAGGTGTTCTTTAAACAATGGGATTTTTGAGGCTTAAAAAACAGAACAGAACAAAACAAAAAACAAAACCTCAGTTATTCACAGGAAAAGAATTCTTTTGTTTTTGAAAATGAGTGAGGAGATTCGTTTTCAGAATTGAGGCTTCTGGATCAAGGGAAGGTTCTTCCTGTCTAGTAAGCCACAGAAAACTGATTTTAACCTCAGCTTTTTTTCCTCCCTAATTAGAAGTGAAAAAATGATATAATCAAATGGTATATTGAATGTTCAATGCCTCTTTAAAGATATCTGCAGAGAAAAGCCCTGTGTTAGTTTTTTTTTTTTTTCTTTTTGATTATGGTTGTGTTCTCTTAATTATATCATGCTTTACATTTTGTGTGTGGTTATATTTTTTTCCTCCTGTAGAGCTAAGAACTGAAACCTAGCAGAAATCTTGAGTAGGAGTTTGAGGGAAAAAGAGAATATTTAGAAAATTGGAATGGTACTTGAAGTATTCTACCCAATAGGATTTTTTTTTTTATAAGGTAAAATCATGATTTTAGGAAATGTGCCTGACTTTAAAATAAAGATATATGAGGCTTTGAGGAAATAAACATGTCGATTTGTTTGAATTCCTAAAAAATCTCTGAAAGAGTGAGTGCTGTGACTACTGAACAGAGCCCCAGCTGACCTACACCCAAACCAGGGCTTGGGTTTTCTTTTTTAAATGTGAAAGTTTTGGCTAACTGATTCTTACTCACATTTATGCTTATGAGAAAATTAAAAGCATTTCTGGATGCTGTCTAGGGTCACAGCAGCAACGAAACAGAGGTGAGTACTCAGTTGAAAAGACTAGCTTTGATAGTCCTGCCTTCCTGAAAAGTAGAAGGCAGGAGGGACATATTTACATAAGTAAATAAAGAACGTTACAAAATTTTTCATCACAGGAAATATGAGACAGCATTTTGGACTAAGAAAGCAGGTGTCCAGCAAATGCAGTTTACATTTATATTGTACTGATTTCTGTGTTTGCCTTTGTCCTCTCTTAAAGGACTCTGTGAGTGTTTCATTGTCTTTAATTATGTCTACGAGGCACAAGACAGCAGTCAACATCTGCTCTATTGTTTACTTGGTTTACATATAGCTTTGATGGGTTATTAAACCATCTATTTTTCAAACCGAAAACAGAGAAACCAGCCGAACCCATATTATGGCATTTTGTAAAGACCCATTATGCAATTAGCACTTGGGATTTGTGCAAAGCTGGTGATTCACCCAAATAAACAGCCCTTTATTCTGATAGCTCCTCTTGGCTTTGCGAAAAATATCAATTTCTCAAAAAATAAAATCACATTTCCTCCTTAATCATGGAGCATGCCAAGGAGATGATGTGTGAATACAAGGGATGGATCCTTCACGTTCTATATCCAAAAAAGAGCATAATGATGTCTTTAATTCAAGCCAGCAATTACTATATTACATAAGACAACTAGAGGCTTACACAGAAGACAGACTTTTGAGAGTTTATTTGATTCTATGGGTGGAGAAAATGCTCTGTTTTTAACCATTTCTGGAAACTTCCTGGTCTATTTATGCAAGCCGTATCGAGTCGTCTATAGCAAAACGTGTGACATCCCTAATGATTCAATCAGACCTCATCCCCTCACTTAAGTAATCAGTTAATAATTAATTCACTTGCTCATTCATTCAACAAATATTTATTTAGCCTCTGCTCCGCCTCAGAAATTGGGTTAGTCACTGAGGGTACAGAGACAAGGGAACCAACTTCATCTTCCTTCACGGAGCTTACAAGTTCCTGGGGAAGGCAGATAATAAGCAAGGGATCTCCATACACATTTGTATCGCAAGTTGTGGCAAGTGTGCTTAAAAAACAAACAAAAAGGGGCACCTGGGTGGCTCAGTGGATTAAGCCACTGCCTTCGGCTCAGGTCATGATCTCAGGGTCCTGGGATCGAGCCCCGCATCGGGCTCTTTGCTCAGCGGGGAGCCTGCTTCTCTCTCTCTCTCTGCCTGACTCTCTGCCTACTTGTGATCTCTCTCTCTGTCAAATAAATAAATAAAACCTTTAAAAAAAAAAAACAAACAAAAAAATTTGAGTCCATGGAAAACAGTGGGGGTTGCATTCAAGGATGAAGAGGGCTGTCTGTGAGGAAGGGATGTTCAAGCTGAGATAAGGAAGGAGGGCAGAGGCAGGGGTTGGGTGGCAGAGAGCAGGCATGCTGAGGTGGAAGGCGTGTGTGTGGCTGGGTGTTCCCAGGAACCAGGCAGAGGCCAGAGAGCCCGGAGCACCATGGGAGAAGCGAAAGAGGCACAGGGGCCAGAAAGGCACCGCAGACACTTAGAAGCACTGATGGGGGGAGGGGGTTGGACTTTACTCCAAAAAAAAAATTAAAATGGAGGAGAAAGAGTGTTAAGAGCTCTAAGCAGAGGAGAAATATGATTGAACTTGGCCTTTAAGAACACCAGTTTGGCTGTTCTGTGGAGAATAGACCAGAGGGGGGGACAAGATTGAAAGCGGGGCTCAGGTAGGCGGCCACAGCAATAATTGAGGTGTGCGATGACGGTCGCCTGGTCTGGGAGTTGGCAGAAGAGACGGACAGGAGTGAAAGTTTTAAAAAACAAGCCTGATATTCCTTATGACTCCCCTTCATCCAAAGCTGGGTGTTCAGTCAAAGGAGAACAAATGGAACGCCCCAGAGGGGACATCTGAGGGCTTTGGTGAGGATGGTGATGTCCCAGGAGGGACCGACCCGGGGGGCATGGGGCTTCACCAAAGAGAATTACAGGCCATCTTGAGCAGATGTCAGGCCACAGCTCCCGGATGCTCCTTGGCCAGAGCTCAGAGTCTCAGCGGTTGGTCTTGCACTTTGTTCAGTAGCACAGTTACCGCCTGCAAAGCCGTAGCCCAGCTCCGCGGGGTGGTCTCCCACATCAGAGCAACTAACTTCCAAGGGGGTGGGTGAGGAGTGGGGAGCCAGTTTGACGGAACACCCAGTGGGCAGCGCCTCCCCTGGCCCCCTCCCGAGAAGGGAGCACAGGAGTTAAATGCATTGTCATAGGAGTCAGGCAAAACTGGCTTTGGATCTTAAAAATGCCATGAATCTTGTGGACCTCCGACCAGCTGCAGGGACAGATTTCTTCACTTGTCCGAGGCTTAGTTTCCACACTGATGAAGTAGGGGTGATAACGGGATCGGGAACATAGGGCTGTTGTAAGTACTGCGGGAGATAGTCCGTGGGGCCCTCAGCAAAGCACCCAGCAAATAGAAAGTTCAAGAAATACTCTCCTACTGGTAGCGGCGGTGAAGGTGCTGGTGGAGGTGGTTGAGGTGGCCATGACTGTGGTGTTAGCGGTGACGGTGGACGTGACGAAGGAGGCCTGCTGGTGGTGGGGAGGATGACGTCTGCGCGTGGCAGGAATGTTGATTAGAATGCTAGAATGCGGCGTGGTGGGGCGCCTGGGTGGCTCTGTGGGTTAAGCCTCTGCCTTCAGCTCAGGTCTTAATCTCAGGGTCCTGGGATCGAGCCCCATATCCGGCTCTCTGCTCAGCAGGGAGCCAGCTTCCCCCTCTCTCTCTGCCTGCCTCTCTGCCTGCTTGTGATCTCTCTCTCTGTCAAATAAACAAATAAAATCTTTAAAAGAAAAAAAAAGTGCAAGAGGTTATAGTTACTCATTTAAAAAAAAAAAAATAGAACGCAGCATGGTTGTCTCACCTGAATTTAGAAGCGGTTCCAATCTGCTGCCTGCCATCTGCGAGCACAGTGGCAAGGTCCTTAACTTGTCTTTGTTTCAGTGTCCTCATCTGTAAAATGGGGACGATGATACTCAGTGTTGGTCATTATGAGGACTAAATAAGCTGAACATTTGATTTAAAAAAAAGAAGAAGAAAGAAAGAGAAAGAAAATGGTATAGCATTTGTTCTAATAAACAAACTCTCCCGGGAGCAGAGAATGTTTATTAAATAATACATTGGCACAGAGTATAGCCTTGGGAAAAAAAAGAGAGAGAGAGAGAGAGAGAGAGACCTAGTGGCTTCTGGTCTGTTTCTTTATTCTTGATTTTGCTTTTCATAGTGAGCAGGAAGGCCGTCTTCCCCTTTCCTCCACTGCCAGACCCACCCCCCTCTCTCCATGTGTTCCGAGTATAACAGGTGTGTGGTAAGCCAGCACTCTGGCAGAGTGCGCCATGAAAAAGACTCCCAGTAATTATAAAAATAACAACAAGGGCTGCTTAGTGAGGTGGGCAGATGAGCACACCACTAGCCAGAATGATAAACAGCGCCTGCAAATGTTAGGTCCCAGTGGGAGTGTGGGAACATATGGGGACAAACCGCACTAAAAGTTGGGCATCATTGGTAAGTTTAAGCGGGTAAGGAGGGCCAGTCCAGCGCCAAGTTTTTTTTTTTTTTTTTTCTTTTTTTATCCTAATTTTAAATTCTACAGTTCCCTTTTGTCCCTTTGTTCTATTTTGGTCCTCAAAAGAGCATTCCTCTTTGAGGCCATCCTGGGAGTCTCTGAGGAAGGGTGGCAATCCTAAAACAAACAGCCACCCTGGAGTCTGTGAATTTCCACACTGAGCTGTATTCAGTATTCTTGGGGGCGATGCAAACCAGCACAGTAGATACTTTATGGAATGCTGACTTGTTGAGTTCGGAGCCGTCATAGGTGGGGGTGCAGAAAAATGAGTACCCAAAAACCAGCCAGTTTGACAAGTTTATAAGCATTTGTAGAAAGGGGATACAGATTTCTCCACCAGATACTATTTGAAAAGAAGAGATGTGGACTATGGTCGGTTGATTTCGGGTTGACGTTTCTTATTTCTGGGTCTGAATATAGTTTGGAGATTATGCAGTCTGTGTTGGCATGGCTTCGCAGCAGTGGGATTTCTCTGGGAAGATATCTTGGAATTCTTGTTAACGGCCCATGCAGTTTTTCCTAGGATTCAGTTAGTGGAGGTTTGAGCCTGGATGCAATGTTTATAATGCAAGCACCTGAGTGCAGGTGCCTGCTCCTCTGCAGATCTCCAGGATCCCTTAGTTAGCAAGCACATCAGCCTCCTTGGTCATGCAAAGTATGCAGAGGAAAGAAAATAGGATTTGGAAGCAGGCAGGCATGTTTTTGGCTATGGCCCTCCCACCCAACTAGCCGGGAATGATGTAAATTCTGTGTTACGGGAATGATGTAAATTCTGTGTTACGCTTCCTCATTTCTAGGACAGGGCAGTTACGAGTACGAGTATCAGAGAATTGTTAAAAGATTAAAAGAGTTGGTCTTTGAAGTGCTTATAAGAACATTTGGCCCTTAGAAAGGTCCATAAAAGTGTTTAAAAAAATAAGCCAAAGGTATCTTCTCCGACTTCCTTTTATGAATGCGTGTGTCTACCGTTCCCGTTCCTACCCTCACTACTGAATTGGTCCAGAATCTATTAGTTAGTTGCAAGGGCCAGAAACCCAACTCAAACTAGCTTAAGCAAATATGGGGATTTACTGACCAATGAAACTGGAATGTTGGGGGTCAACCAGGAGCAAGAAGTGAGCAGGCACTTAAATACCTGGCATTCACGTAAGGAGAGATGATGATGCTAAAATACAGCCACCGTGAGTGAAGCTCATAGAAGTGGACCCAAGCCCAGGGAATCTTTTTAGCACGTGGCTGCATGATTTAGAGTACTCTGCACAACAATCTCGTAAGGAAAATATTATTACCTCTAAATCTGTCAATGACTTGAGATTCCGAGAGGCTAAATAATTTGCCTAGGGCAGCAGAGCCAGGAATTTTCAGATCCAGAATTTGAACCTAAGCTTGGTATGACCCCAGTATCTGAGTTCTTAGCCAATAGGATATGTTGCTATTATAATAAAAATACGCTTGTTTTTTATTAGCGAGTTTGAGAGATCAGCCAATTTGAGATTCGTCAGTTTGAGATACATAAACCTGAAACAAAGACAAGTTAAGTACCTTGCCATTGGGCTCACCGATGGCAGTATATGTTTTATATGATTTGATTTATTTAAATATTTATATATTTAAAATACTATACATATATATCTTTCTCTGGAGCCAGATTCACCATTCACAAGCTATGGGATCTTGAGCAAGTGACTTAACCTCTCTGTGCCTCAGTTTCCCTATCAGTAACACGGGGATGATAACAGGAATTTCCTTATAAGATTGCTACGACGATTGAGTTAATGCGTAAAGTGCTGAGAAAGTATCTAGCAAGTAGTAAATGGGATATCTAGTTTGTTGAACAATATCTAAAGATAGATTGTATTATCTATCGGAAAGGAAATGAGGTCACTTAGGGTAGTTCCTCTTCTGATGTCCCAGAGTGTCCCAGAAGGGCACTGCTAATCCAGGAAGTTGAGAAACCCACCTGTCAGAGGCTCTCTGTTGCCACCAGCTGCCTGGCCATGACGTCGTGAAGAAACCATGTGCAGTGGTCAGCCCCTTGGCTCATCCTCACAGACGCTCATCGGCACAGCTTGGCACAACGTGGCTCTGGGTCCCTCCCGTCTCTGTCCTGTCTGTGAAAGTGGACTGCAGAGTCTCTGAAAATGCAAGCACGTATTTCCTACCTCCTTTCTCCCCCTACGCTCGTTTGGTGGGAGCCCTGCTGGGCCTCCCACCTGCTCATCGGGTTGTTAGCATCTGTTTCCTAGCCTGGAGCTAGAGGTGAAACCTTCCGCAGAGAGAAGCCGGACCCCAGCTTGGGGGCACTGCTCATTCCTGGGTGGGAGAGCTAGGGTGTGTGTGTGGATTCCATACTGTCTGGCTTGGATTTACATTATGGAATGCCTTAGCACTTCCCCAGATTGTTCGACCTCCTTGCCTTTCTGAAAACCTCATCCCTGTGGCGTTGTGGTGAGAGACCTCTGAGCGGCACGTAGACATCCTCAAAGTCACGGTGGTGGTAACAAGCACGTCAACATGATTCCACGTGAGGACGGTCATCTGAACCACCACCGTGAGCCCAGCTTAAGCGATGCTGACTCCATCCATGCCTTTCCTTTAGCAAAAGCACAGCACATCTTGGCCACATATGTCAACATCTGATAGAGATCCAGAGGCTCCTTGAGGGTCCCCAGAAGAATTTCAAAGGGGCCATCAATCCCCTGTAATGATATGGAGAATTTTGTGAGTTATGTGCAGTTTTCTGGAATGAAGGCAAGATTCTTACAGTGGTCCATGCATCAAAAATAGGAGTTAAGAACCACCACGTCTCCCCAGAAGAGGCATTAGTTTGGGAAGGAGCCAAGGATAAGACAGCCCTGGAGGTTGAAACGGTGCTTCAGTGTCGCAAAGGAAGGTGGCAGGATAATCTCTTGGGCACCCCTTCTCCTGGATCACCCTCTTCTCCCTCCCCGCCCATGCCTGCGTTTTGCTGGTGTTCCCATGTGACCAGCCCACTTCCATGGGCCTTGAACCTCCTCTGCTTGGGGAGGTTTCCCCATTCCCTGAAGTTTTGGGGGAGGGGGAGGCCAGACCTGCCCCAAGCCTGAAAGTGTCACCCAGCTGTCTGCACTGGCTCTTCTTGTGTCTTCCTTTGTCTCCAGTGGCTATTGGAGAGGCTGAGATCGAGTGAGGTCTTGAGGGCAAAGGAGGTAAGGAGGCCGCTCAGCTTGAGTTTCATCCTGGCCAGCGTTTCTCAGAATATTTACATGCGGTCTCAGAATATTTACAAGAAAAGGGCTTCAGCAGGGAATTAGTGCCCAGGGCTCCGCAGCCCCCGTTCAAGGTACAGCTCCTAGTTCACCAGCCGTATTTCCTTTGTCATTCACGTGACCTCTCAGTGCCTCAGTTTTCTTGTCTCTAATGTAAGAAATCCAACAATCTGTTCCATAGGGCTGTGGAGAGGATACACAGAGTGAGCACGTGTGATGAAATTGGTGCAGAGCCTGGCACAAAGTAAGCGTTGACTGTTCGTTCAAATGGTAGAACTGTGGTGATGACAATGAAGAAGAAGAAGAAGGAGGAGGAGATGATGAGGAAGTAGGAGGGGAAAGAAGAGAAGCGGTAAAGAACTTTGCACATGGCGGACATACTGTTAATTTTCGGTAGCCAGATATCACATAGCAAGGTGGATGGATGGACAGATGAACGGACGGATGGACGGATGACTGGCTGGCTGGCTGGATGATGGATCGATGGACAGACGGTCACTTGGTCATCAGATGAATGTGGGAATATGGATCAAACAAGGTCAAACAGGTTTCTGTTCTTTTCCTTTGTAGGACTTCCGAGGTGCTTTACTATGCTCATAGACATCACGAATTCCCAAGAGGGAGAGACAGCAAGCTGAATTTCTCCTGATTCTTTGGTCATGGGTTCTTTTTACAATGAAGGATGTCATGAAGCTTCTGTCATGCAGAGCCCAGTGGGAGGTACCAGTCCAGGTGCTTAGTCACTAAGGAGAGAAGCATGCACATGGGACTCACGTGTTCAGCCAGTTCACAGAGAGTAGAGTATGTGCATGGGGTTTGGGCAGAAAGGCCCAGTGACGAGTCCTGGAGATTGTGCTGTTTGGAGTGTTTCTGTGCCCGGCTCCTGCAGGGACCTGCAGCACAGACGCAGAAGATCCAAGGAGGGCACAAAGCAAAATCCAGGGGAGCAGCTGATGATCATTCCCCACTCTGAGAGTCCCCAGGGAGCATCTGTTTGCCTCAAGCAAGGTCAACAAATTCTCAAACCCAGTTGCCATTCATCCCAAGACAGGTCAGGGGTCGGTTCTTGAAGCATTGTTGATCTCAGCAGAGATGATGTGTGGGGTTGATATTCTTAGATTTGCTCATTCAGCCAGTCAGTCTGGCTTTCAGAGGAGAATCAGGTCAAGAAGCGCTTAATGAACTAAGAGGAGCCTGGTACTGCCTCTACCACTGGGGGTTCACATTTCTAATGATAATCGGCAGCCTCCTCACTTACAAGACCTACTGGAATTTTCTTTGTGCATTTGCATAACCATTTTTGGAGGTAATAGGGTGACCCAGTGTCCCAGATTCAAAGGCACTATCTTCATCATCCCCAGAAACCCTCACTTGAAATTGAAATTCTCATATTTTGGTTTCAACACTGTACCTTCTATGCACAGAAGCCACACGCACAGCCTTGTTAGCTCTTGTGTCTTAATTTCTGGTTTGAATTGTGGAAGAAGGAGGTAAGCTCTTACACAAGAAGGCACAATGCAGGTTGCTTTTTTGAACACTATTTTACTTAACCTCTTAGAGGTTAAAGGGAGAAAGGATTTTGATAATCCTGCTTTGGGGGAGGTCTGCTTTGAGCGGGTTTGATCCTCCAGATCAGCTATGTCTAATGCTACTACCACTGCCACAGCTACCAACACCCATTAAACGAGTGTCTGCTGTGAGTCTGTCCCTCAGCTAAACACGTCGGCGTGTTAATGTTTTTCAAATCTTAGACCACCTATGAGTTATGGTTATTATTGTTGGTAGAAATTAGGCTTTTCATATGGGCAGTAGTATGGCTCAGTGAGAGCTCTTAACTACTGTGATTTCGTGCTTTTGCAAGAGGGGAGCCACTGGTGGCGATGAGTGTCAGACCGTGAGGGAATAGTAGTGTCTTGGTGAGACATAATGCTTAGGAGACACTTGTCATTCTTATAAGAACTTTCCACGCATCAACTCATTTACACATATGAACCCAAACTAATCCATAAGAGGGGTTGGGCATATAGCTTCTCTTCCCAGGATGTCCCTTTCCCAGTTGAACTTGTCCTCCACTGAGGATACAAATGAAGGAGCATCAGATCAGTGGCTCAGTACATCCTGCCCACAGTCTGTGGAAGCTTTTCCTGTGGAAGATCTTGCCTCCCTGACATTTCAGTGTCCCCTCTGGTGGGAACTCATCTGTCAGTCCCTAGCATCAGGACCATAGCATTATGTAGCATCTCAGGGAATTTACCTTTGAGGTCCATGCCAGGTAAAGCCCTTCCCTGCTCTTCTCACCTGCACTGGATGGGGTTTGAATATATGTCTGCTGGGGAGTGGAGTTGATCAATGTTGGTTCAAGCTGTTGCCCTAGAGTGGTCACTCTTGATGATCTGGCAGATATTAGGGGCATGTGGAAGGGAAATCTGGCTCTTGGTAACTGACAAAGCACACATTTTGTAGTATAAACTCGGACAAGGGACACAACCTCTCTGAACCTCCATCTCAGGAAAACAAAATGATCGAGGTTGAGGTAGAAGAGCTAAAATGGGTCTCACCTGGATATGATCACCGGCCAGCTCTTTACTGTCCAGAGACAAATCACCACTGGTCTTTGGGGCTTAGACGGGTAGGTCGTGAGTGCTGGAGAAGGTGGGGAGGCTGCCAGAGGAGCCTGCGTGTGCCTGCTTGATGAAGGAGGGCGTGTCCCCTCATAGGAGGGGACAGAAAGAAGTGGCTCCTGTTAACAGAGTTGTCAGTGTGGGTACTGATGGGGTACAGAGAAGGCAAACTTGACATGGCATAGAGATGATTAGAAAACAGTTTCACACAAGTACACTAAAGACCTACAGCGGGGGGAAAAACAAAAATAAAAACGAAGCAAAACAAAACACACCAGACCTTTCTGAACACCTTCCAAGTGCTGGAACACACGTGCTCAGCCATCCATCCCGTGGCAGCAGCCTGCCTGCCTGCAAGGAGTCATGGATGTTGGGTCACTTCACCTCCGAGGAGACTAGGTCTCAGGACTGAGGATCTTATCCTAGGTGAGATGTTGGAAAGTGGGGCAGAACCCAGTCTCTCCAAACTTTGAGACTCAGGCTTTTGCTACTTTGCCAGGATGTCCCCAGTGCCACTTGATGGCAAATGTAGAGAGATACAGGTAGCCCTCAGTTGTCAGGAGAGCCCTGCAACTCCTCACCCTGCCTCACATTTTCCCAAAGCAGCCATTCAACCCGTCATTCTCCCAGGAAGTATTTTGGGAAACTTCGTTTGTCTAATCACTGGTTGAGCAAGAAGGAATGGCGGGCTTCTTCATCTGAGCCAGTCTACCTTCCAGAGGAGTAGTCACACTTCACAGCATTCTTGTACCTTGCTATTGTGGTTCTAGAACATAGGTGATAGTGTAGCTCATTCTGCCTACTGTCATGAGGAAGGCTTTGCAGAAGATGTAACATTTGATTAGGCCAGCAAGTTTGAATTGGAAGAAAAGAAGGGAGGAAGAGACAGAGGGAGGCAGGGAGGGAGGAAGGAAGGAAGAAAGATGGAAGAATGAATAGCTCTGCGTAACAGACCAGATTGTACAGAGGCTTGGATTTATAAAAGTGTAGGGCAAAGGCAACTTGCTAGACTGATTTTTAGGGGAAAAAAAAGTGATTTGTAGAAGTAAAGATGGTGTGTATTAGAGGATGAATCTGGAAAACTAAAGGTGAAGAATATCATGAGGGGCCTTGAATAGAGCAGGAGACTGTCTTTTCCCCCGACTTTGCCTGAAAATGGCGAGATATGAGTGGTTCAACATTCTGCGTAGATCCATATGGTCAGATAAACACTGTCAATATCCAAAAGATAGGGAGTGCAATTAATATTGTCAGAGGAACACTGCTTTATGCCTTCTGTTTTGTTCTGTTTCAATGGTCAACAAGTAGCAACTGACAGTTGGCCTCTTTTCAGGAAACAGATAAAGAATGGTGGAGACAGCTCACAGAGTCTGAATTTCCTGAGCTATGGAGGAGGCAGGTCCTTCCCAGACTTCAGGGATGGTTGGTACAAGGAAACATGGCCCAAAGTTTCTAGATCTTCCAGGCTTTCAAGAGATTCTACTATAGACCTAAATTTTACACGAGACACTTCCATTTAAAAATATCACCTCTGTTTTACACAATGCAGACAAACCATCATCGTTGTCATCATCAATCTTCCTCCTCCTCCTGCCCTTCGTCCTCCTCCTCAGACTAAATTTGGTCCATGAGGCTGCATTTGGCTCTGTTAACCAACAGAATCCATATGGCAGCCACTGGTCTTCTCCAAGTGCTCTCCTCTCCCAACCTCCAGCCAACACTTGCATTACTTTTCTCTTTCCTTCTCCTATGTGAGCGCTTAAACTTTGGGTGGCTGCCACTCACAAAGGCTGGTGGTGAGCCACGTAATCCTCATGTTTGCTCTCAGATGTGGGAAGGAGATGTGGTGTCTGACCTCAGCAGAGGAACCATTTTAAGGAAGGGGAAGGAGAAGGCAGTCTCTGAGAAGGGAGTGTCATCGTGGAAGGTGGGGAAAGAATATAGAAGGTGGGGTTTTTTGTTTGTTTTTTTATTTGTTTTTATTTTTTCAGAAAGGTGGGTAAGACTGAACTGTCAAAACCTGGCTAAGACAAAGCAAAACAAAACAAAGTCTCCTGATGGAAATCCCTGACACAGGGGACGATTGACAGAATGGACACCAAGGAAGTGACAGAAAAATCAAAAAATGCGTGGGGAAGCAGAGGGCATCCAAAAAGGAGGATGTATTTGCTATCATATTAAAGTCTGACTTCCAGAGCTTTAATTAAAAATACATGCTTTCAATTAGGGATCAGCAAACCATGGTTGGTGAGCCAAACCTAGCCCATTACCCGTTTTTACAACTCTCAAACTCAGAATGGTTTTTATATTTTTTCAAGAAGGGGGAAAAAAATGAAAGGAGGATCTCATGGCAGGTAAAAATCAGAGGAAATTCAAATTTCAGTGGTTTTTTTTTCTGTATTGTAACTGCTTTCATGGATCAGTAGCAGTTTTGAGTCATGACAGCAGAGAAGTAAGGTCCTAACACCTGAGCTATCTATGATTTGCCCATTTATAGAAACAAGTGTCCCATCCTGTCTGGGATGACCATCACCAATATTGACCCATGGCCCTTTGCTTGAATTCTGCTTTTCTGAGGTCTACCTGCATCTCCTTACCACAGCTCCTCTATTCTCTATTCTTTTATGCTTACATATCAAAGTTCCTGCAAAAAAAAAACGCATGAGTTTAATAAGACACACTAGACATTGGATAGCTGGCCATTTAGCATGCGTCGTGCGTTCTAGCCCGTGGTAAGGAGGAACATGCAGAAGGTGGTTGTCTGACTTTTAACAGAGGAAGTGGATGAAAGAACAAAAGAATTGTTGTCTGGTAATACTAGGTGCTTCCTGTTTGGAAAAGCAGAAGCTGTGTTCGGAAAAAGAGGTTTTATTTAATGGCTGTCATTAAATTTTGTGTCTTATTATTTCATAATGTTTTTGAGATGGGCTTGGAAGAAGGATATATTCAATTCATATGGTTCCAAAAGTAGAACTACTACAGATGATACATGACAGTAATATATAAATAGACAGAGTCAAAGACAACGTGAATATCGATAGGGTGGGAGGTGGTGAGGACAAGAAGACAAGAACACAAATATGCAGGCAGTAAAGGCCAACACAATGGGCAGAGTTGAACTTCTTATTTGGTTTTGAGCTTCCTGGCAGTCAAAATGAAAAGGGTCACAAAACAGCCCTTATCTTAAGAGACAGGAGGAAATGGATACTCATTACTCACGATCAGCAAAAACTTCTGTATCATGGAGTTCTTTAAAAGAAAACAGAGGGGCGCCTGGGTGGCTCAGTCTTTTAAGCCTCTGCCTTCGGTTCACATCATGATTTCAGGGTCCTGGGATTGAGCCCCACGTCGGGCTCCTTGCTCGGCAGTGAGACTGCATCCTCCATTGCCCTTTACCCAGCTTGTGCTTGCTTTCTCTCTCTCTCTCTCTCTTTCACTCTTGCTCTCTCTCAAATACATACATAAAATCTT
>NW_019154129.1:9181516-9268253 GCF_002288905.1 Enhydra lutris kenyoni | reverse complement strand
GATGGATGGATGGATAGATGAGTGTATAGGTAGATGGATGGACAGATGGATGGATAGATGGATGGATGGATAGATGAGTGTATAGGTAGATGGATGGACAGATAGATGGACAGATGGATGAAGAGATCAATTAATGAATAATAGATCATAGAGCTACTAGATAAACTTAGATGCTAATATATAGGTAGATTGCAGATAATAATATAATAAAAGATCAATTAATCAACTTTCCTTGCTATTCCTAGGAGTTTTTAGCCCTAGTCCCTGAAATATCTTCTGTTGTTCTAATCCATTCTTCTTTCTACATCTCAGAAGTGTCAGGGTGACTGAGTCCCATTTATTTGCCAGGCACTGAGATGGTTATGCCTTTTGGTGAGGTTTAATCTTACTCGTGGTTCTAACCTGTCATGTTGGTTTAGCCTCTGGGTGTGCCTTGCAGTCCTGGTGGTGGATGCCATTTTCCCTGATTCACGTTGCACTTAATTATCTCTGTCTGATAACAAGAAACAGGATTCTTAGCATTTTTCTATTTCCACACTTCTATTTTCTTTGGAGTCAACCCTTAACACCTATTATTAACTAGAGATGGGCGCAGTGTTTGGCTCATATACAAGACCAAGATGAGTGACAGGTTTTAAACAGTCAGTCAACAGATTTTCAACTTCTAACGTGAGACTTTGCCTCAGGTTTGGTGATGATCTCTAGCATTAATTTATCCCACACCTCATATTGGTTTTGTAGTAATACAAATGTTTTGTACAAAAAAAAGTTAATAAGTTTTGAAGCTATGTAATGGATACAATGGGTTCATTATTCTGTTACATTTGCACGGATGCATGGAATTTATTCTTTTATCTGGTTGAGCTCTATATATTAAAATGAGCAAAGATATGAGTACATGATGCCTAAAATATATGTGTGTGTTTATATCTACTATTGAAGGGAAGATATAATAGCCCAATTATACTTCAATACAAAAATATTATCCACAACACAATTATTTTCATTTCTATATGCCCTAACCTAGTCCAAGAGCCTAGACCCAGAGTTTTACAGAATGGCATTAAGATTGCCCAGGTCATTTTGTGTTCTGCTTTGTTCATTTCACAGTTGATCAAAAACATTTTACATATTTCCACCCAGTTTTCATGATGGTAATTTTTAATATCTGCAAAATAATCCTATCACGGTGATGGAACATCATTGAGTCCATCATCCCCCTATGGATGGACATTTTTATTGTTTGTGTCTTTTTGTTGTCATTGGAGATAATGCTGCGAAGACTAATAAAAGATGTGCATATAGAAAGTCTGATTAAAATTCCTCATCAATTTTCCCCCTCTCCAAAGAGTATCTGATTATCTCAGAACTCATTATGTCCTTAATTTATATTTTCATTTTCTTTTTTCACAGTTGCCATACCTATCGGTCGCCTCTCTTAATGTTTTGTAGCCCTCCTCTCTCCAGCTTTCTCTAAGGAGAGACAAATGCGGTCTGCATAGTAACACAGACTTGGAGTCGGGCCAACTTCAATCTACATGCTCCATCCACCACTCAGTAGCTCTCAGAACTTAGAAAGGTGATTGAGTATTCCCAGCCTTCAGTGTTCTCACCCACAGAACAAGAACAGTACCAATATTACAGGTTTATTATAGAGCAAACTTTAAGAGATAACTTTTTTTTTTTCATTATTATTTTGTTTGGCTAGCTTCAAAGGTTGAACTCAGAGAGAGTGGGATTAGGTCCGAAAATCGTCATGATGAGTATTTGTTGGTTTATTCACTTGTTTTGTTTCTGCCTTCCATTTAAATAACCATAGAGAACACTGAGCCAGCAAGAGAGCAATCCTAAGATCTGTGCCTAACTAGCCTAATGAGCTTTCTTGGGGATTCTTGCCATGCTTTTACGTAATATTCATAGAAAATCAAGTTTAAAATAAATGGCAGTGTTGGCCCCCAGTGAATTCGTATTCCACGTTTTTCATAACTATATAGTAACCCATGGAAATGGAGTTAAAGATTTTACTATTGTAGATAACATGGTAGTGAATAATGTTGAGTATAAAACAATTTCTTAAAATTAGAGTTATTTCTTTGGGAGGAATTCCTGCATTTGGACCAACTATGTCAGGCACTATAAACATTTTAAATGGTATTCTGCTTGAAAGTGTTATGTTTTTTTCCTAAAATACTGTACTAATTCTTTACACCTGCTAACCCCTCTTAGGTTCAGTAATATGATTCCGGGGGCGGGCGGGAATAGAAAGTTTCAAAGAATGAACTCAGCTCAATAATACAAGGTTCATGTTCTGGGAAATGTCATAAATGTTTCCCCTTATACTTTTGTTCTATCGGACTGTGTTGGTCTATGAAATAACCAAATAAATATTGTTTTCATAGCAAAAAAAAAAACAAAAAACAAAAAACTGTAGCTTCTACTTAGCAACATACAAGACTTGTAAATTAACCTACCAGGTTATATCATGATGGGGGAGAAACAAAAATGACATTATTTTATGAAAAACTCTATGGACTGAACTGAAACACAATAAATCTTTTTTTAAAAATTATCTTTATTAACATATAATGTATTATTTGCCCCAAGGGTACAGGTCTGTGAATCATCAGGCTTACACGATTCACAGCACTCAGCATAGCACATACCCTCCCTATTGTCCATCACCCAGCAACCCTATCCCTACCGCCCCACCCCCAGCAATCCTCAGTTTGTTTCATGAGATTAAGAGTCTCTTATGGTTTGTTTCCTGCCCGATCCCATCTTGTTTCATTTTATCCTTCCCTATCCCCATGACCCCCCACCCTACCTCTCAAATTCCTCATATCAAAGAGATCATGTGATAATTGTCTTTCTCTGATTGACTTATTTGACTCAGCATAATACCCTCTCGTTCCATCCACATCATTGCAAATGGCAAGATTTCTTTTGATGGCTGCATAGTATTCCATTGTGTATATATACCACATCTTCTTTATCCATTCATTTGTAGATGGACATCTAGGTTCTTTCCATAATTTGGCTATTGTGGACGTTCCTGCTATAAACATTCAGATACACATGCCCCTTTGGATCACTACATTTGTATCTTTAGGGTAAATACCCAGTAGTGCAATTGCTGGGTTATAGGATAGCTCTATTTTCAACTTTTTGAGGAACCTCCATGCTGTTCTTCAGAGTGGTTGCACCAGCTTCCATTCCCACCAACAGTGTGGGAGGGTTCCCCTTTCTCAGCATCCTTGCCAGCATCTGTCATTTCCTGACTTGTTAATTTTTAGCCATTCTGACTGGTGTGAGGTAAAACACAATAAATCTTGATCGGGTTCAGTATCATTTTTGTCTTGCTTTGTGCGTCTTACAAATGCCAGCCAAGGACTTGATGGTTTCAAATGATATCCTACATTTAAACTTTTTGGTTCCCAAAAACAGTGGTTGTTGATGTTGTCATTAAGAAACAGTGGTTTCTCTTCACTTTTAGTGGTGAAATTTTTTTAGACTCGCGTGTCAAAGGGTGGGACTGCCCAAGCTTAGTCCCCACTGCCAACAATTCATCTCTTTCTGTCTCTCTCTCCTCACTACCCATACAGCATATCACTCCCTTTTCTGTCAACTGTTCACCTTTGCTAATGAGCAGTTAATGGGTTTTGGCATCACTGGAGGCAGAAATGCAAACAGGGCTGTTGGATCGCAGACTGGCCTGGTGTACTGTAATCATACATATGGGATCCTCAAATCAGCCCCCGAGCCATGTCCTCATTTCCCCAATTCTTTCCTGGAGCATAGAGTGTTTAGAAATACAGCTCTATTTTAAAACCTCCGATGTACCACGTTCTCTGGCGACATCCTCTCCTCTTGGAATTGATAACATGTTGAATCTGAGTCGTAATGGTAACTTCCTCATGAACATCTGATGTTGTGAAATTAACAGAGAGGAGAACTCCCCGACAGTTGAAGCCAAGAAATGAATTATAAAAATGTACTTCAGTCACAATACCAGAGAGAATCCAGTTATGAATTAGTAACAGATGGGAAAATACTATTCACTTCCAGTTTTACATAAATGTCTATAATGCTTGTTCTGATCATAAGTTTTTCTTTCTTTCAGAGCTTCGCTATGGTTCTAGCAAGATTCGCCATTAAAAAATAATAATAGGAAAAGGAGTGGGTTGGGTAGATGCTGTTTTTCTTGTCCTTCCTTCTCTTCTTATTAAGTAAAAAAAAATAATAATAATTCAGGTGAAGGAAAGATAGATCATTTCGTTGCTTACTTTTTGTTTTGCAAAACAAATGATTATACATTCTCCTAAACCACTTAGTCAAGGGTAGTTTTGTTTCGTTTTATTTTTTTTTTTAGATTAGCATCTATGATATGAAAGGGAAGCATTCAGTAATGGAGCCTCTATACCCCTTCCTTTTCCATACTGCTACTGCTCTCAGACAACCTTAGAAAGTAAAAGTCTGTGGCGTTTGCCTCAAACTTTTGATGTAAAAAGTGTCTCCATCAACACTGTGCCTTAATACTGGTGTGAGATCCCTTTTCAGACACATTTTTTTTTCTCATAAGCAATAATGGTTAATTCACAGATCAAGAGAGAAGTTAAAGACCCTTCAGTCTGTAGTTGGGTAAACAGCTGGTCTTTTGTCCAACCCCATTCACTCTCCTTTCAGATCCACCTCACTGAGACTTTCTGGCTGTCCTCTACGGTGGGGCAGACCTGACCTTTCCAAGCCAAAGGCATTCTCCAAGCTGGTGAACTCCTATTGATTCTTCAAGAATGTGCTCAAATGTCACCTCCTCTATGATGTCCTCCTAATTTTCCCAAGCACTGAGCATCCCTTCCTCTGTGCTCTTAAGAATACCAAGTGTTTTCTTTTTTAGAGCATCGTTCACCTTTGACTGAAATTGTCAATTTGATTTCCCACCTCTTCCCCTAAACCAGCGTATATTTTTTGTGTTCAAGGTGATCGCGTGTGATCAAAGCCCATACACACCTATACAAAATAAATGGTAGATCTTGTGTGCAAGGCAGAATTCTTGAAACAGTGTCTAGGAACAATTCCAAGTTCAGAAATGATGTTCCTCTCATATCCTTTTCCTTCAAATTAAGCTGCTTACTCCCCATAGCCAATCTTCCTTCCTAAAGGCAACACTTTATTTATGAAAATGCTTTAAAAAAAAAAACAGGGGGATATTGGCATTATTTTACAGAGACTTTCTAAAGAACCATAACAAGTCTATTTGAATCTTTTATTTGGTATTAACTAGATATTTTATCATAAGTGAGCAGGGAGTTTCTGGTTCACTAGTCTTTATTGCTTTCTTGAATGCATTTCAACTTTTCCATATAATCCTCAATCCTTTTTCTCTTCAAATGTTAACTCCTTCGCCATGTGCCTCGTCACTCCTCCTGTTAATGTCCCTGAACATTCACTGGTGGATTGTCCTCTTGAATATGGGTATGCTTTGAACTCACGGCGAATTTTCCCTTTCAAATGGGGCTGTAAGGACTGGAGTCTTTCAACCTCTTTTACTCGTAGCCCAAAATATTTGTTCTAAGATATCTTTCCAGTTGATTCTGAGTGACCGAGGGAGACCTGTTCTGTACAAATGGGATCTGTTTTAGGTCTCTGTTTGCAGGAGTTCTCATTGCTGATCCTGTCATAATTAAGTAAATGTTCTTGATGTCCCTTTTGAATTCCTATAGGACACAGAAAATGGTCCTCAAAATTTCCTGGTCATCTTTCCTATCTATCTATCTATCTATCTATCTATCTATCTATCTATCTATGAGAGAGAGGAAGAGAGAGTGTGAGCATTGAGGGATGGGGAGAGGGAGAGAAAGAATCCCAGGCAGGCTCCACACTCAGCAAGGAGCCCAATGTGAGGCTCGATCCCATGACCCTGAACTCATGACCTGAGCCGAAATGAAGAGTTGGACACTGAAATGACTGAGCCACGCAGGTGCCCCAAGGTTTCCTTACCTCTTGTGTGACTCACTTGATAGCACGTGCTCTCACTTACTCCCTAGTCCCATCTTCTGTTACACATTCTCTGCTTCGGCCACAAAGAACTTATTTGAACCTGTCTCTGTATGTTCACATATCTTGTCTGTTCTGAAAGGAATGACCTTTCTCCCCTCCTGCACCCAGCAACCACCCTTCAGCATTCAGAGGGAAGCCTCACTGCACCACAAAGCCTGACGGCTCATAGCACTTTTTTCCTGCCCTGAGATCATCTATTGAGATGTGGGTCTGTTCTTTGTCCTCTTTGCTCTAGAAAGTGCCAATAAGTGAGGTCCACTTTTTCTTCTCCATAACATGATGGCAGCTGAGACTTTCTATTCTGAATTTTGGCTCCTAGACACCATGGAGTTGGGATTGGGGAGGACAGGCAGTCCTGACATGTCACCAAATGTGCTTTTGAGAAAACACTCGCTTAAATCTCTTTGAGTAGCTCAACAGCTTGTAGACATTGGCCAAGGAGACTTGATGCAAAAGACTACAGAGGTGGAAAAGGATGGCCCTCATAATAGAAATAGCTGGGTAGGGTTGTGGTAATATAAAGCTTGGCTTGGGAATGTCCGAGTGGGCAGGAAACCATATCAGAAGATGGGCCAACTTTACACTGGAATATAGGCAGAGGGAAGGCAGGTGGGAAGACAGAAAACAGAATTGAAGATGGAAGAAATGGACAGGCCCGGATCCATCTGTAGAGTCTCTAAAGTCTGAGTCAAATTCTAGGCCTGTTCAGTGATATAGTTTCTCTAGATCTGAAAAGTGATATGGAGTTTCTCTTGATTTGTTTGGTGATATAGTAGTTTTTCTAGATCCAAAAAGCAAAGCATCGGACATTTTCCATTTTCTGGGCATTTCAGCTGTGCCCAGCACAATGTTAAGTCATTTCACCACATTATTCCATTGAATTGCCAGGTGACACTGTAAAGAATGTATCATTGCCTGCATTTCCCAGAGAGGGCCACCAGGACTCAGATACGGCATTAAAGAGTCAATATCAGAGTTCACGATCAGCATGTCTAACTGGGACCATACTCTTTCTAGTCTACCAGGTGACCTCTTCTTTTGAAGTCAGAGCCCTGGGTCTTTCATTTGGCCATACATGGGAACTTCCCTAATGGGACCCTGCTCTCCCTCATTCCAGAAGAACCCAGAGACAATGAAGCCCATCTCACTTTGGTGCCTCCAAATGGAGTTCTCCAAGCCTACTCCAGTCTCAACCCCTAACGAGACTCCTTCATTATCAAGGAAGGTGGTGGAGGAGTTAGAAACCTAACTGTCACCCTGGGAGTTTTCAGAGCCCTTCTGCCGCTCTCAGCCATTCACTTCTCCCTACAATGGGCCGTAAAGGCACGTCGGCACTCATCAGCAGAAGACTTCCACCTCCCTTGCGAGGTTCAGTCTTTGACTAACCTTGTTGAGGCTCTTCTGTCATCATTATTGCTTTCTTTTATAGCCCCCACTGGAACTTAAGACTCATTGTCAGAATCAGCCCAGTCAGAGGGTTCCAGAGGGGACCATTGGAGTTTTATGGAGACTTTTCCAGCTGCTAAATAACCTTGAGACGAGAGCTTTGTTATTGACTTCCTGACTCATTGCTCCACCTCCCCGGCCGCCTGGTTGGTACTTTATGTTCTTCGACACTAACTACCTGCTGAGGATCCTGCACCATTGTTGACATAAAGCCTTCATTTAACGGCGGCATGAATTGACTTGGGATTTCTGAGTGACGTTTCTTTGTCACACCCGTATGTCTAAGTTGGGAGGGTGTGCCCAGCAACTCTATGCATGATGTCTCTGCCCCCCTTTTCCTTTAAACGTACACACACGGATAACATCCATGTTGACTTCTTTGATGTGTTTGAGAAATAGGCGAGAGGCTCCAAGGTCTAGTTCCTAAGTCCCTCATCATCCAATAAGCTCCTCTTGATTACTTTGTGAATCACTATGGTTTAAGGACACCGTGCCTTGCAAAATGAATTGAGGAAAGTGTAGCTTTAAAGATGTTTCCAGGATTTGTGCCATTCTATAGGTGATACTAGAGGGAAAATTGTAAGTCTTAATCTTCACCCTCCCAGAGATCACTCTGGAAGTCGTGAGCATAAGAGCACCTGGCCATCAACCCACTGTTTCCAACCAGAAACGTCAGAGTAGCAAGAAATCTGGATTTATGAGGAGTGGTTGCAAGCTACCAAAGGGGTCGTTGACTTTAGCAGGACAGGACACGGGTGACATTTGGCAAGACTGTGCTGGTGTGGGATGGCTATGTGAACAGAAGTGAACGTCAAAAATGTTGTAAGATTTCTGTCATAGCAGACACCATGATGATGCTTCCCATAAATCAGACCATTTATTTCTCAAAGACCATTATTTCACTAATGGGCATCTGATACCCATTTTACAGATGCCAAGACTGAATCTCATACAGTTTGTTTTGGATTTTTTTAGATCCAGAAGTCTTACTTTCTAGATGCCAGGAGGGTGGCTTGAGTTCAACCCTTAGCTGACTGGGCTTCAAGCTTGTTGAGACTGTTTTGCATAGTGATTCTGCTATTCAGGCTGTCTGATGATCCTGATATTAGCCCAGGGAGCACCCAGAGCCCAAAGTAATGGATTCTAGAACAAACAGGTCTGGATTTGAATCCTGGCTCTTCCTTTTTCAGAGTGACTCCCTTAGTCTAAAGAATGAGAACTATAGGGTTTATTTTCTGAAGTTTTATGGGGAATTAAAGTGCACTAATATTTTAACATAGACATCAATGCACATTGGATGCCCTTTCTCACAGCTTAGTGTCAAATGTCTGTTGCCTTCTATGTAGCAAATTGTGTCACCCATCACCCTGTGAACGTCCACAGACATTTGTCCATCCTGTTGTATAAAACCTGGCATCTCCTCCTTCATGTAATGCATGGAAGGGGGTTGAGTGCCATGCACATAGTAGGAACTCCTTGCTGATTGTGTGAGTCTGGGTTCCCTAGGGAAACAGAACCAATGGGAGGTGTATGTACACACAGTGAGAAATAGACACAGAGAAAACGATGAACCATAAGGAATTGGCTCACATGATGATGGAGGTTGACAAGTCTGGAGATCTGTAGGGTGAGTCCACAAGCTAGAGACTCGCGAGCGCCCGTGTGTTGTCTGGTCCTAGCGACAGAAGGCTGAAGACCTAGGAAGAGCTAAGGTTACAGGCTGAGTCTGAAAGCTGAACGGGCCATTGTCCCAACTCAGTTGGGAAGGCGGCTAGATTTCCCCCTTATTCACAGGAGGGTTGGCCCATTTGTTCTATTCAGTTCTTCACCTTGTTAGACGATGCCCGCCACCCACACAAGGGAGAGCACTCTGCTTTACTCGGTCTCTCTCTCTCTCTCTTTTTTTTTTAAGATTTTATTTATTTGACAGAGAAGGAAATCACAAGTAGGCAGAGAGGCAGGCAGAGAGAGAGGGGGAAACAGGCTCCCTGCTGAGCAGAGAGCCCGATGCGGGGCTTAATCCCAGGACCCTGACCATGACCTGAGCTGAAGGCAAAGGCTTAACCCACAGAGCCACCCAGGTGCCCCATGCTTTACTTGGCCTCTTGATCTAAATGTTCATCTCATCCAGAATGCTCTCATAGGAACACTCAGAAGAGTCTTTGGCCAACTACTTGGGTACCCCAGGGCCCAAATCAAGTCAACATAAACTTAACCGTCACACTGAATAAACGAACTTGCAAAGTGGACTCACTTGACCCCTTCTCTGAAAGCAGGCCTGAGGCACCTGGGTGGCTCAGTCAGCTGAGTGTCAGACTGCTGATTTTGGCTCAGGTCGTGATTTCAGGGTCCTGAGCCTGAGCCCCACATCGGGCTC
Organism: Enhydra lutris kenyoni; assembly: GCF_002288905.1. Lineage (NCBI taxonomy): Eukaryota > Metazoa > Chordata > Mammalia > Carnivora > Mustelidae > Enhydra > Enhydra lutris. The sequence goes on along the minus strand of NW_019154129.1, from coordinate 9,258,373 downwards.
TACACTCAGCAGGCAATCTTCTTCTCCCTCTCCCTCTGCTTGTCCTCCAGCTCATGCTCTCTCTGTCTCTCCCTCTCTCAGATGCATAGATAATAGATAATAGATAGATAGATAGATAAAATCTTTTAAAAGCAGGCCTGTCTTTCTCCTACGTGTGTGTTTCTCAGGCCTTATTGGCGGTTCCTCGCTGCCTCCGGCACAATTTATTCAGTTGGTACTTAGCACACAGCTGTTAAAGATCTTACTAGCCCCATGGGGTTACTCCCACAGAGTATCAGGAACCCTGGTTCCCTTTGGCTCCCCAGCCAGCCCCGAGGGTTCCTCCTACTCCATTCCTCCTCTGGTTCCAAGCCTGACCCAGGCTCCTCCTCCTCCCCTCTTTTCTGGGCAGCCTCCAAACCCCACATATTTGCTGCTTAGCCTTTTCTTCAAAGTGAATCAGGATACTCAGGTCACAGCTCAGTAGGACTATGAGGGGATTTTCAAGTTTCAACAATCAGAGGACACCGTCTGCCTGTACCCCATCCTCCCGCCTCACAGGATGACGCAGCATTCTGCGGACTGTGCTTTTCCATAGGGTTTAGTAAGAAGCATGAGTAGATCACATCCCCAGTGAAGTAGCTTCAAAGGAGTTCCTGATGTTTATAAAGCTGAAAGTCAAAATAAATATGGTAATAGAAAAAAATGAAGATCATGTTGTAAGTCAGGGCTTCTCAGCCTTGGCGTGATTGACATGGGGGGCTGCGTAATTCTCTGTCCTTGGGGCTGTCCCACGTGCCCCACAGGATGTTGGGCAGCGTCCCTCCTCTCTACCCACTGCGTGCCAGGAGGAGCAGCCATCCCCCCAGCTGGGATGATCAGAAACACCCTCAGACATCACCCGACGTCCCCTGGAAGACACAGTTGCCCCAGGGGAGAGCCTCTGTTTTATGACAGGGGTAAATAGCACAGTCCCTATTTGAGCTCCCTTATTTCATTCTAGAGCCAAAACGGTCTGTCGCCGTGGTGTTGATTCCTGATTCTGGAGCCTTAGAAATCCAAATTCCTCTCCCCTCCCCTGGCCACCCACAAACAGAATGGACTCCTCTCACCGCACTCAGACAGCCAAAAAGGTCTCCAGACATTACCAGCTGTTTCCTGGGGTAGAGGTGGGAAGCAGCATTGCCCCTCATCTCAGCAGTGGCTGTAGAGAATACGGAAGGGCCCCGCTTCTGGTCTCGGGGTAACTGTGCAAGTGAGTGTCGAGCAGGTCCTCGGATCACCTGATCCGGAGAAGAAGCCACACGGTGTTACCTGACATATGAGCCAGAATTCAAAGGCGAAGTGAAGAACCGGAGAAAGAAAGGAAGAGAGTGGACACAGGGCTGGGAACAGAACAAGGGCTTGTCCTCTGACCACACTGTCTCTGGGCAAGGGAGCAAAGGGGAAGAGGCCCGTCCATTTTGTGGTGCGGGTAGGGGCCACGGTAAATAGTTGGGTATTTTGAGGCGATCACCGGGTCACTAGGTGCAGCCATTCAACCAAGAACAACAGCTTCTCGTGGATTCTGAGTCGGCCCAAGACCAGCAGAGTCTCAGTAGCCCCGGAGACAGGTGTGTGCTGGGTCATCCCAGCGTTGCCAAGGACAGAAAGCCAAGCCTGCATTCCCTCTCTGCCTCCTCATCCCTGATTTTATGGAATCAACCACAGTGACAAATGGCCCTGCATTTGGATGGCTGTCCCAGCTCTGGTCACAGCTGAAACTCCCTGCCACTGTTGACATATGTGCCCTTGGAGAGCTCTAGCGCGATCGGCCATCTGTCCAGGAGGCCGGAGCCATCCTCAGCCCTGAAATTAGTGAGTGCAGGAGCCAGCTTCTCTCCAGCAGGCACCTGGAGCCACGGGCTCACAGACGTGGCCTCACCAGCCACCACATGGCTCTGGGACGGTCCCCAGGTTAACAGCAGAGAGAGGGAGGGGGTAGGAGCAAATGGCTGGGAGCTCGTCCATCTCCTCCTTGGGAACCTGGGAGCACTGTGAGCCTGGCAGAGGGGTGGGGGTGGGTAGGGAGGGGGATGTGTGATGGATTTGGTCCGATTGGGGTCTGAGTCTCAGCTCTACCCGCTCCCGGATGCATAATTTTGAACACATTCTTTTTCCTAGAGAACAAGTTACTTTTCTTAGAGACTCAGTTTCCGCAACAGGAAAATGACCCCAGCCACTTTCCCTCTTCCTTCTCACGCCACTGTGGGAATAACTGGCATGCAAATTGGCTTGGTCCATTAGAGAGTGATCTGTGGGCTGAGGACCTGTCCCTCAGTGCAGTTGGCCGCAGCCCTGCACAATGTGGATTTTATTATTTATGGAAAAGAATGAGTGGAGAGAACCAGATGTTATGACTCAAGCTCATTTTAGGAGAAAGGCAAAAAAAAAAAAAGAAAGAAAACATTAATTAGCAGCCTCAGAGGTGTTCAGAGAGGCAAATATGAGAAAGAGTCCAGGAAGAGCCTTTACTTTTAAGTGAAAATGTAACATGCTATCAAGGAAAGTTGAAACAGGACTACGGAAGATGTGATAATAAATCTTTCCCCCATCCCTTCTTCAGATTACCATGTCTGCCTCTCACAGGAAGTCGGTACGGCTACTGTCTTCTGTGTCCTTCAGGCAACAGTCACCGCAGAGATAAGGGGAGCATTTTACAAGAAGAACCTCCCCTCTACGTTTGATCACTGGATGGATCTTGCTCTGTAGCCATTATCTGTCTCCTCCTTTGCCCGGCTGTGTAATATTCCACCAAGGGGATGCACCATTACTGAACTGGTTTCTTCTTCTAGGACGACAAATACTTTGCCAGTATAAACAACCCTGCAGAATACATACATTGCAAAAATGAGTCTTTGTGCATGTGGGGGTCAATCATCAGACTCAGATTTGTGAGTCCTGGGATCGGTCCTTTAACGTTGCTGCACCGAGCCCATCAGCCCTCCCCCCAGCACCACGTATGTGCACCCCTTTGCACCCTTTGGCAGTCGGATGATTGACTCAGAGACCTCACTTTCCCCTTTGAATGCATGTCTGCTTTTATTTGTTTCATTTATTTTATTTACCTTTCTGGGTGGGTGATGTTGGGAGAAAGGAACCTTGGAACCCAGTTCATAAAAGATTAACTCTGATGGCAACAGGTCAGGGGCTGCTGAGTTATGGCTCCTGTCTCAAATACGCCCCAGCAACCACATCCACCAGGAGCCTCTGAGGCCAGCCCCTTCACGCAGACGCCTCCTGCTTTTTCATTTTTGTGAATAATCCGCAGGGAGGGAGGGGGTTAGCTCCACTCCCATTCTGGACAGAGGAGAACAGAAGAGGGAGCCGACGACGGGGCCGCTTTGGCTTTTCCCTAAGGAGTCCGTACCCTGACATCAGCACAGAAATAATCCGAAGGGCCGACACCAACCACAGAAGCAGGCCTCCCAGAAAGCCCACTTGAGCCGAGAGGTGAAGCTGTTCCCTCCAGATGCTCGAATGAAAACGAGATAAATAGCAAACTCACGGAGGGTCATTTATCCGCCCCACCTCGCTGCCTGCCTTTCCCTTACACGGGCAGGGCTGTGCTCGCCACCCGCAGAGAAGGAAGGGGAGAGAGGGAGCAATCCCTTCGAGGCCGCCCTGGGTCAACTTTATCAAAATGATAAAACGTTTTGGGTCCTGGCAGCCCCCCGGGCCGGCTCCAGGTTGGGCTTCCAGAGGCATTACGGGGTGAAGGAGGTAAGCACACTGCTCTTCCCGCCGTACCCTGGTGGCATTGCCTGTGTGGCTGCTGATAGCGGTTTTATCAAGATAAATCTAGTGCTGCTTGGGAAGGATATTAATAAATTATCTAGTAATGAAAAATGTGAGAGGAACCATACTCTTACATCAGGCTTGTGATGATTACTTTGATAGATGCACTGGCAAGATTTCCTCGACAAGGCAGAAATGAGAAACATGACACATGGACCTTTAAGGGTGACCTCAGAGGAAAACAGAAGTTGCTGAATGATACAGAAACAGAATAGGGAAAACAAGAGCTCCAAGGCGCTGCCTGTCAGCTGCCAGATGGATGGGCTCCGCCGACGGTCTGATCATTGAGTTTAGTGTCGGACGCAGAAAGGGGAGGTTGGGAACGGGAAGGGAGGGGAGCGCACCCAACGGCTTGAGTCTCGTCTCGGAAGCACAGGGTTCTAGATCGTCATCGATGGCGGCTGGGCTCTCAGCTCTTTCTGGCAAATCTCAGAAGCTTCCAAAGCCTCAGCCTCCTTATCTGTAAATGAAGAGCATAAACGCTAACACTAAAATTGCAGGTTGTGGGGAATTCCATACAGTCATATCTAGAAAGTTCTCAGAACCAGAAAGTACTCACTAAATGACCGTCTCATCTCATCTGCATGAGACAGTGACCGTGGCCCTAATCACCATGGTGGAAGCAGGACCCAGGAGGAGGGTGTTGACGTTTCTGGATGAGAGTTACTGAGTTCCTGGTGTTCTGTTCGATTCTGGGGATGCTAGCTGAAATCAAGCTGGGCTTTGCCCCAAATGGATCTCAGTGTCTAGCGCAGGAGACAAGTTTGTACACAAGGAATGAAAATAAAGTACGCTGAACGCTAGGAGAAAGGTGAGCCCGGGGAAGCGTAGGGGGTGGTCTCTTAAATCAGACTTCAGGAAAGGAATGTGCAATGGCATTTGTAGGATAGAGAGCGCTCTGTACAGTGATGAGGGGAAATGTTGAAGGAGTTGCTTTAGGAGTGAGTCAAGAAGTCCTGGGACTTGCCTGTGGTTTGGCACAAGTGCAGCGTGGGGTAGAAGTGGGAGGGTAGCGGGCAGAAGTAGCTGGGGAGGTAAGCTTGGGGCGGGCTCTTCCGAGTTACTTTGCTAACATGCATGAAGCGTGAGGAATCACTGGCTTCTTCGCACCTGTGTCTCCCCTCCTTCAGCTACTGTTTCTTGATTCTCTTTCGGAGAGGTGCCTGTGCAGTGTCCCCACTAATCTGTGGGCTGCAGAGCTGTGCCGTAGAGGATGGAGGCAGAGTGGGGGGGCGGGGACAGCCGCTCCCTGAAGGTGAGGGGACGCAAGGACGAGCACACATCTTCCAAAACTTGAAATCTGCTCTGTCAGTGTTGAGTCCACGGTGGGGTACAGAGAACAACATGTGGGAGGAACTGGAGGGTGCCCTCCCAGCCCTGCCCACCCTGGTCCTACCTATCCTCTCACTCCTCCCTCCCTCCATTACCTGTCCCTGTCCAACGCCTCTCCTCTGCCTCCTCTGCCCTTTTCCTGCTCCTTCTGGACCCCTTGCTGCTTTGAGCACCCATGTTTTGTGAATGCACCTGCTACCGCCATGTCCACTGAGATCAGGGTTTAGTGACACCAGCGGGGGGAGGGGGGGGGACAGATGGACACTGCACTCCCACTCTCTGCCAGGTCCAACCTTTCTGTGCTACCTCTGTAAGGCACAGTATACACCTAGTGTAAAATTAGAGACTGGCTAGATTAGGGCTTCTCGGGTAGGAGTCAAATGCTGGGCTCCAGGGCAGATAGAGGATGCACTGTCACACAGACTCTGCTACGAATAGTGAGAGAACCCCCAGCGCATCTGTCTCACAGCCCTTCCTAGCCCAGGTGCCGACCTACATTTTCCTTCTCAGTCTGATCTTTGAGCATGTCACACGGAGTCAAGAAATACTGAAATCTGTATTGGTTCTTCAGAGAGGCAGAGCCAAGAAGAGATATATACGGAGACAGAGATTGAAGAGGGGAGGCAGCAGCAGAGGGAAAGGGAAGACGAGATCTATTTTTAAAAATTGGCTCACGCAATTGTAGGCTGACAAGTTCAGAATCCTCAGGGCAAGCTGGCTGATTGGAGACTGAGGTTAAAGTGGGCGTCACAGCCTTGAATCTGAGAGCTGGAAACACAGCGTATTTCTCTGTTGCCGTCTAGAGACAGAATTTCTTCTACTTCAGGAAGCCCGAGTCTCGGCTCTCAAGGCTTTCAACTGATTCAGTACTCATATGCGTCTCCTTAAGCCACACTTAAGCTCCCAATAAGAACACTAACAAAGTTATATTTCTCCCCAACTGAAAGAGCACATCTGAAAGAGCACGGACTCTTTCTCCAGAAGAGGAGGCAAAGTCTTTAGATGGTGTTCACTCTCCTCCTTGATGAGCTGTAATTTTAGAGCTCTGATAAAGAGGTCACAACACTCAAATGCCATGATATAAAATGTGGCTGTCTTATTATATGATCAGGGAATCAGAGAGGGAAGGGAAGAAAACAAAGATGTTTGCTTAAAAATATAGAGGGACATACACAGTCATATATATATATATGTATCTGTATATCTCAACATATCCATAACAAAATATGGAATACATACTCAAAACAATCCTAGTCTTTACCTATTTTGTTTTACAGGTTGGGAAATGGGCTCAGATAGTAAGCTATAGAGCTGAGACTTGAATTTGGTTCTTTCTGACCCCCAAACCCTTTCCATCATAAGAAAGAGGAGAAGGGGGAAGGTGGGATGTACACGAGGCTCTCTCCAGTCTTTTAAAAACATGGATGCGGAAAGCAGTTTGCACCACTCACAAGAGTTCCCTGACTGTGTTCAGCGATGTCCTGCCAGTAGCTTGAATTCAGCATAATGGCTGCATTTACACTACAGAAATTGGCGAATATTGCCAATAAGGCCTTTGTGTGCATGTCACCCATTTGTGGAACATTATCTGCATATCCATGATATTGTTTCTGGGGTTTTTTTTGTGGGTTAGTTTTTTGTTTTGTTTTTTTTCGTCCTCAGCACCTAGGACAGCGCCTTGTACAGGGCAGCCATCTACCACATGTGGACTTAATTAATTTGGCTAAACTTAATAGCCCCGCTGTACAGCTGGGAGAGCTGATGCTCAGAGAGGTCGTCATGTGCTTACAGTTGCCCAGCTCATAACCTACAGAGCCAAGATGTAAATCCCGTTCGCTGTGATTTCAGCCCTAAGCTGCCACGCAGAGGAAGGGGACACCACTATAGAGGTTCACTGAGGTATTTTGAACATCCATCCAAAAGGACTCTGACAGGGGGTCACTACAATGGAAATCCAGGGTGGCCTGAGAGCCACAGGTCCCAAAGAGACCAGCTCACTCCAAAACCATCACTGACACGTTTCCCTCCGTGCTGTGTATTCGACAAAAATAAATTCTCTCTCAGCCCACAACTACCTAATTAGGCTGTACTCAAATATCTCCAGACTTCAAAAAGACAGTGGAAACAGATTAAAGCCATGCGCAGCCAACAAGAAGGGGTAGGGTAGCCGCTGGCAGTATTTCCTCCTTGTTTAGTACCCACGTCTGGCCCCGAATCTCTATTATTCTTCCAGGAGGTCGGTCATGATTAAAGGGTTCCTTCAGCAGCTGGGGCTCAGTGATAAGGGCTTTCTGTTTAGACCCTTCTAAACTACAAAAAGAACATAAATCATAATTTTGTATCCACTTAGTTCCTATATTTTATTTTATTTTTACTGGGGATTTTGGGGGGCGGGGACAAAGTAGGCTTGGAAAATTGGGTTTGATAAAAGAAGTATGTGCATAAATTGTTTGATGGGTTTTTCATGGGGGGTTTCAATTATATCATATTATTAAGGAGTTCCTCTGATTTGTGAGACACATGAAGCAACCTGCCGGGAAGGCACCGGGTACTTGCTAAGCCATACTGTGTGCCAGGCATGGTGCAATGCAGCCTCTCTATTATCTCTTATTCACATAAACAAGCTGTAAAGGTTGATGGTATAACCCTATTTTGTAGAGAAGAAACTGAGGGTTGGCAGAGGTCAGCACCACGGACAGGTCACATACCTACCGAGGGTTGAAACTTGACAAGCAAGTGTGTTCAGAGTCCATATCACACAGGATTTCATTTCATTTCAAGAAAAAAGGTCTGCAGCACCTCGGCCTGAGCCAAGGGTTTCCCAAGGCAGAATCTGAAAGGATTTTGCCTCCCTCCCCACCAGGGGATACTTGGCAATGTCTGGAGACATTTTGGGTTGTTAACAACTGAGAGGGGAGTTGCTCCTGGCATCTAGTGGGCAGAGACCAGGGAGAATGTTCAACACTCTCCAAGGCAAAGGGCAGCCCCCCACCTGAGAGAATTATCCAGTCCCAAAAGATCAACTGTGTCCGGGTTGACAAACCCTGGCCCACAGTGACCACATGTTTTTCTCTTCCCAGAAATTATCTATCTGGAGACGTGGGTGCTGAACCAGAGAACCCAATCGATCCATACTTGTGAATTCAGGCACTAACTGGAGAGACACTTGGGGATCTCAGAGACTTACCCTGGTCCACTCATAAACCTTTGAAACTGGCTTCCAAATCTCCTTCCTGCACCCACCCACCCACATCTCTTTCCCCAGTTACTAGTTGAAAATTCTTAGAAATCTTAGGGTTTCATCAAAAATATTATACAGTGTTCTCTCTCAATGCGGACATTGAAAATGCTTTGATTTGGGCTTCTTCGCCTTTGTGAAGAGTTAAAACGGAACGGTCTTAAAAGCCAAAAAGAAAAACAAACCTTTAATATTCTTATTACCAAAGCGTTAAAATCCAAAGCAAACGGAGACCAGCCTTGAGAATTCCCTGAGCAGACAGAACCAGCTTAGTCATACAAACAAAGCTTAATTTGGCTTATTTTGCAAGGCTAACTTGACCTGGGTCACTTCTTGCTCATGCCTCTGGAAATCATAAGCAACACTTCTGTTTCCCAAGGTTGATATGAGGTAACCACTGACCAATACCCTGGCATTTAAGAAAAGTCTAATATTATAACCCATCCCTGTGATGCATAAACAGTCACTGTCTTCTCACTGAAGAAGCAGCTTTGTAACAATGAACCCCTGAGCCTCATTCCACATTTTGGTTAGAGTACCCCCAGTTGCAAACTGTCTTTTTCGGTGTGTGCACAGTAAACTTCCACCAATTACTACTTTGGTGATTCACTAGTTTTATTTCTGTTATTTCTGAACTTCCAACAAAAGTAATATATAGGGGCGCCTGGGTGGCTCAGTGGGTTAAGCCTCTGCTTTCAGCTCAGGTTCCGGGTCCTGGGATTGAGCCCCACATCGGGCTCTCTGCTCAGCAGGAAGCCTGATTTTCTCTCTCTCTCTCCCTCTGCCTGCTGCTCTGCTTACTTGTGCTCTCTATCTCTCTGTCGAATAAATAAATAAAACCTTAAAAAAAAGTAATATGTTTTGGTTACTGAAAAGTTAGAAAAATAGAGGCAAACAGAAGCAAATAAAAGTCCGTGGCAAATCCACCACCCCGAAATAACTTTTTTTTTTATCACTTTTTAAATTTATTTTCAGCATAACAGTATTCATTGTTTTTGTACCACACCCAGTGCTCCATGCAGTCCGTGCCCTCTCTAATACCCACCACCTGGCTACCCCAACCTTCCACCCCCCCACCTCTTCAAACCCTTCAGATTGTTTTTAAGAGTCCATAGTTTCTCATTGTTCACCTCCCCTTCCAATTTCCCTCAACTCCCTTCTCCTCTCCATCTCCCCTTGTCCTCCATGCTATTTGTTATGCTCCACAAATAAGTGAAACCATATGATAATTGACTCTCTCTGCTTGACTTATTTCACTCAGCATAATCTCTTCCAGTCCCGTCCATGTTGCTACAAAAGTTGGGTATTCATCCTTTCTGATGGAGGCATAATACTCCATAGTGTATATGGACCACATCTTCTTTATCCATTCGTCCGTTGAAGGGCATCTTGGTTCTTTCCACAGTTTGGCAATCGTGGCCATTGCTGCTATAAACATTGGGGTACAGATGGCCCTTCTTTTCAGTACATCTGTATCTTTGGGGTAAATACCCAGTAGTGCAATTGCAGGGTCATAGGGAAGTTCTATTTTTAATTTCTTGAGGAATCTCCACACTGTTCTCCAAAGAGGCTGCACCAACTTGCATTCCCACCAACAATGTAAGAGGGTTCCCCTTTCTCCTCATCCCCTCCAACACATGTTGTTTCCGTCTTGCTAATTTTGGCCATTCTAACTGGTGTAAGGTGATCTCATATCAGATAAATTAGATTTTAAACTAAAGATTGTAGTCAGAGATACAGAAGGACACTACATAATTCTTAAAGGGACTATCCACCAAGATGATCTAACAATTGTAAATATCTATGCCCCCAATATGGGAGCAGCCAATTACATAAGGAAACTGTTAATCAAGATAAAGAGTCATATTGATATGAATACATTCATAGTAGGAGATCTTAACACGCCTCTCTCAGAAATAGATCATTGAAGCAGAAAATCAATAAAGAAACAAGAGCATTGAATGACACATTGGACCAGATGGACCTCATAGATATATACAGAACATTCCACCCTAAAACAACAGAATACTCATTCTTCTCAAGTACACATGGAACCTTCTCAAGAATAGACCACATACTGGGTCACAAATCAGGACTCAACCGATACCAAAAGACTGAGATTATTCCCTGCATATTCTCAGATCACAATGCTTTGAAACTGGAGCTCAATCACAAGGAGAAGTTCAGAAGGAACTCAAACACCTGGAAGCTAAAGACCACCTTGCTTAAGAATGCTTGGATCAACGAGGAGATCAAAGAAGAACTGAAACAATTCATGGAAACCAATGAGAATGAAGACACTTCGGTCCAAAACCTATGGGATACAGCAAAGGCGGTCCTCAGGGGGAAATACATAGCCATCCAAGCCTCCCTCAAAAAACTGAAATAACTCTTTAAAATATTTTGGGGATTGGACTTCTGGTCTTTATTTTCTATTAAAAACTCATGAAATGACATTCAGATAGACCCCTGCAATAATCCAGAAGGCATGTAAATTCTGGCAACTAATCACTGGAACAGTGACAATAGCAGAAATTGAAGCGAATACTTAAATAGTACACACTTTACGCCAGGTGCTGTCCACTTCCTTCCTACGTATGAACTACTTGAATCGTCTCCATAACCTGATCAGGTTGGTTCAAGGAGCCACACTTGGACAACATGAGCCATCATCTGAAAGGACCGAGTTCGGCCCTTAGCTGCACAGGGATGCCCCTAACATCGGGAAGGTGATACAGGGACCCCGCCCCCTTTTTCTCGACTTCCCGCTTCCCAGTAACTAAAAGCTTTGCCAGTTTCCTGTGGCTACTGTAGCAAAGTCCCACTGACTGGGTGGCTTCAAGCACAGGAAATGTGTTCTCTGGAGCTCTGAAAGCCAGAAGTCAAAATCAGGGTGTTCAGAGGGTCACACTCTGTGGAGGCTCAAGGGGCAAATCCATCCTTGACCTCTTCCGGCTTCTGGCAGATGTCTGCATCCTTTGGCTCCCAGCCATCTCTCTCTCTCTCTCTCTCTCTCTCTCTGCTATATTTTCATGTTGCCTTCTCCTCTGCAGGCTCCTCTGAAACTTCTCTCCACTGATCTCCCTTCTCGCATGTCTCCCTTCAGCTTCTCAGCTTCCTTCCCTACCAAGCACCAGAGCCCACAGGTCCCACTTCATGGGTTCACTTCTGTGACCCACATCTTGTCCGTGGCTGTCTCTGGATCTTCACAGTCTTCAAGGGGTGGCTCTTGGGTACGGACTCAGATTTCTCTCGCTAACTGGTTGCTACTCATTACACAACTAAAAGCTCTTTGGCTTTCCAGAGTGTAGAGATGGGGAACAATGAATGGGGAGTGCAAAGGGAAGCAGAGAAATCTGGAGAAAGACAGGGAAAAAACAAAAACCTCTTATTTTCTTACTGTCAACTTGGTTGGCCAAGGGGAAATTCATTAAACCAGCTCAGCTCCCCTTATGGGGATCCTGCTATCCCCAACATTCCCTTTAACACCACCAGAGGGAAAGAAAGAATTCTCAGAGAGGAGAGAAATTACATGTTGAAACTGGAGATTCTTTAAAAAAAAAAAAAAATCTCTACCCTAGGGTTTCCTAAGCTCTCTCTCCCTTCAGACCTCAGAGATGATGGACAGACAAGGAAATTCTTGCTTTCAAAAGTTACTGTGATGTGCCGTTTTATTCAAGAAAGCGAAAGCAGGACCATAAACAAGCCTTCCAAGGGACAACATAGGCAGTCTTGTTGGTTGGGTGGAGGGCGAGGAAGAGCTTCTGCTTGGGCTCAGTGACCTGGCAGGGCAGGGCAGGAAATCATATAACAAAACAGAAGTTCTGAGAAAATGGTAGGTCTGGAGGAAATGGAGACATAATTTTATTCCATGGGACACACACTCTTGAGTTCCACTTTATGGCCAAACAGGCCCCCATCTCCAACCTCAATCAAATAGTTTGTCCGTACAACATCTATCTCTGTGCTTTGAACATGAGAACATATTCATATTCTTAACTGGTATTAAGTTTACAGTGTTGCAGGTTTCATTTGCATAATAAAATGCTATGCGAGAGGAGACGAGGGTTAATCAAAGGGTTTTATCACTCTTTTTAATTATCTTCATTATGCCAGAGCGAGATGTAAATTTTAATTCTACCTTGTTAGCTAGCAGATTCCACCAAACTTTGGATATCCTAATCATCTGTCATTTTAAACAGGCACAGATGCCAGTGATTTCAGCAAACGGAATGCCCTAAATATTGTAAGCTTTATTAATCTGATTGTCATGTCATTTAATATAATTTAGCAATCATTAATGTTAAACAGAAGATCAACCTGCTCACCCCAGAGGGAGGCCCTTGTGAACCTCGACTGTGTCCCCTTTGTTTTTCCTCCCCTATGCTACTCTCCGTCAACTCACACTTAGAGTCCTTCCCTGTTCACACAGCACTTTTCCCCTCTCTTTCTCCATCAGTTCTGTAGCCAGAGCTTACAATTCATGCATGGTTGTTTTTCAGTGACCCACAAACTTTCTCGGTTTTTAAAAGGTTTCAGGAATGTGTTCTTAGTCCCGCAGACAAGAGAAAGATCTTTGAGGGATTGGCGGTAGTGGGAGGAGGGTAGGGGGATGTCTATGGAGGTCTTGGGTTTCTCCACTAAGCTCTCTGTAGAGAAGTCAAAGGAAGTCTTCATCCCACCTGAGTGATCAAAGACAGAGTCTGCAGATCATAGTTCAGTGGGAACATTGCTGACCAGAGGCAGCCTTCACTGAGCTCTCGGAGATAGACAGCAATGGCCAAAGAGGTGACTGCCCTTGTCTGCTGCTCCTGACAACTCAGGTGGTGTTAGGAGAGACATGAAGTCAGAGACTAAGCCAGATTCAGTGGCTAGATCCTGACTGGCCAGTGGATTAGGTGACATAGATGTTCTTTAGGGGCTTTGGGTAGATTTTAGAAGGCGTGAAAGGTGGTGTTGTGGACTGAATGTTTGTGTGCCCCCCAGATTCACATGTTGAAACCCCACCTCCCCATTGGGACAGCATCAGGGTGTTTGGCTGGTAATTAATTAGGACTGGCTGAGATCACGAGGGTGGAGCCCCCAGGAATGGAATTTAGTGTCTGCTTAAGAGTCAGAGGGAGCTTGCTTCTTCTCCTTGTTCTCCACCATGTGAAGATACAGTAAGAAGTCCCCCATGTGCAGCCCAGAACCCAAACAGGCTGGCAGCCTCCAGAAGTGTGAGAAATAAATTTCTGCTGTTTAAAAGCCACTCAGTCTAAGGCATTTTTGTTATAGCAGCCAGATGGTGTCCTATAAATTAATCACAGGATTTGTGTTAGAGCTGTAGAATCCCAGCTTCGATGGTCCCACTGGTAGTGCCGTGGTGGACAAGCCACTTAGGTTCCCTGAGCCTCAGTTTCTTCAAATATAAAAGTAAGATGGGTCATGATATCCATCATGGCTTTAAATGTCATCAGGCAAGGATTCTAGCATAGAGTAGACACTCTGTTATGGTGGAGTGATAGGATTTATACCAAAAAATTTAGATATTTAATCCCCTCCCCCATTTCTGGCACGGAGCTCCTAAAACCCCTAGAATTTCCAGTGCTGAAAGATAAGCGCGTCTCTTGTTATGTTAATCTGTAAATCCAAAAGAGATGCTTTTTGGACCCACCTATGGAGAGAGTGGGGGTGTTGGGGCTGGTTGCCAGGGGAACCAACCATGCTAGAACAGAACTTCCAGTCCTACCCCACCGACCTCAGGGAGGAGGGGCTGGATGTTGAATCAATTGCCAGAGGCCAGTGATTCAGTCAATCCTGCCTACATAATGAAGCCTCACCCAAAGGGATAAGGTTCTGAGAGCTTCCTGGAGTAATAGGTGCCTATGTACTCCCTTTCCTTCCCCTCTCCCTCTCCTGTCCTCTTCCTCCTCCTCCTCACCCCCATTCCTCTCCCTTTTCCTCTCCTCTCCTCTCCTCTCCTCTCCTCTTCTCTTCTCTCTCTCTCTCCACCCCCTCAATAACCCTAGGCTTCCTTTTCTCTGTAGAGTAGTTACCCTCCACACTCACTCCCAGCTTGAAAACAGCTGGAGGAACTGTCCTCTCCCAGGCTTGATCCAAACAGTGAATAACTTGTCTGCATACCATTTTGGATGGCAGCTTTCCAGTTCTGTAGAAACTATAAAGCTGACCCATTCTAAGAGATTGTCTTAGTTGCTGGGATCAGGGACTCTTGGCCCACCTGTCACCTCCCCACCAGCGCACCCATCTCTGAGCTCTCTTTTTAGATAAGGTACCCAGGAATGGACAATAAATGCTTGGTATCCTGTGGCAATGGCGCAAAAACGGTAGCCCTATTAAAATCCAGACATTCTCTTATAGTTACCCAGAAAGGGGACTTTTTAAAATTGCTGTATAAAGAATTCTTCTTCCAATAAGTGTCTTTTTAGTAAAAGTCAATAATACCCTTTTAAAAAATTAATTTAATTCTGTGTGTGTGCGTGTTCCAAGAGTCATTGTTTATGCACCACACCCAGTGCTCCATGCAACATGTGCCCTCCTTAATACCCACCACCAGGCTGACCTAACCCCCAATCTCTTTCCCTTCCAAAACCCTTGGTTTGTCTCTCAGAGTCCACAGTCTCTCGTGGTTCATCTCCCCCTCCAGTTTCCCCCAACTCACTTCTCCTCCCCATCACCCAATGTCCTCTGTGTTATTCCTTATGCTCCACAAGTAAGTGAAACCATATGATAATTGACTCTCTCTGCTTGACTTATTTCACTCAGCATAATCTCCAGTCCCGTCCATGTTGATACAAAAGTTGGGTTTTCATCCTTTCTGATGGAGGCGTAATACTCCACAGTATATATGGACCATATCTTCTTTATCCATTCATCTGTTGAAGGGCATCTTGGCTCTTTTCACAGTTTGGCGACCGTGGCCATTGCTGCTATAAACATTGGGGTACAGATGGCCCTTCTTTTCCCTACATCTGTATCATTGGGGTAAATACCCAGTAGTGCAATTGCAGGGTCAGATAGTTAATTGTGTGTGTGTGTGTGTGTGTGTGTGTGTATAACTTTATTAGAGTTAAAAATAAATGTGGGGTGGAGAAATGGACCAGTTATTAAGACTAGAATGTAAGCTCTTTGTAGGGACACAGGAACCCTATGTCAGCACTATCTAGTAGAACTTTCTGTGAGAATATCCCATACCTGTGCTGTCCAGTAAGGTAGCTGCTAGCACAGGGAGCTGTGGAGTGCTTGTAATGTGGCCAGTGGACCAGAAGAACAGTATCTGTGATTTCCTTTAATGGGAACTTATACAAATTTAATTTTAAATGGCTGCATATGGCTGGCATCTACCATATTGGACAGCATCCCCCTGTGTTCATCCCACTCTGCAACTGAGACTGTCAGCAAGCTCTTGTCCTGTGGAGTAGGTTGGTTTTGTCACTCTGTGGCAGAGTGATTTGCTGAGCTGTTCTCAAAGTCCAGGAAGCTAGAATGTCTACCACTGGTTTTCATCATTTCCGTTACTTGTCCGTCAGTGAGTGAAGGTCGATGGTGCATCTCACTGTGTGTGAGACACTGACAAATCACATAAAGTGTTGGTACCAGAAGCTCCCAAGACAGGCTCAGAAAGGGGCAACTACAATCCAGGAGTTCCATGATAGGGATGGAGAACAAGAGAGAAAAGTGATGAAGGTCTCATTCAGTCTAGGAAGGGGGAGCAAAAGAAGGTTATTGGACAAGAGGATCGTGACTGAATTTCCCAGGCTGGGAGCAGGTGATTCTAGGAAGCAGGAGGAACCTCGAGAGCAAATGAGAGCATATTCAGTGGTGCAGACTTTACATTTTCAACTACACCTGGTATAAGGGGGGAAAGAAACATGACTTGAAAAGAAGGGTTTCCTCTAGCTCTGTTTAGATATATCTGAATTGAATTCCTTATCCTGCTGGGCTGGCAAGTAGTTTAGTGTCTGTTAGTACCATGCTTTTTCTTCCAGAATCACCAAAGTCAAGCAGAGTTCTTGGGTTTGTACAGTCTATTCTAGAACCTTGACAAAGTTCCTCGCATTCATGGGCTACACTGATTACCATCAATATGTTTATTTACCCTGTAGTGTGCCCTGTTCCTTGAGACCCAAAGCACCATGGCCCAGGATCTAACATCCCTAACTGCCCTTTGCAGACAGTCCCCTCTGGAAACCACCCACCCCTGCTACAATAAGAGCAGTAAATGCTTTATTTCCTTGCACTTTCTCTACCTCCCTAAATCCCCAGCACTCACTGCTCTTGGGTAACCATTCTCATCTTCCTCAGATGTCAGTTCTTCCCCCCTCCCCATAAGCTTTGGATCAGAGATCCTACTACACATTGTTGCTTATTGGCAGACCCATAAATTGGTGGGGTCAAACCATTTTTTTTCCCTTAGTAATTCATCAATTCTCTTACTGATATTCCAGGGATGATCTCCGGATATCATCTCTGATATTCCACAGATGGATGGGGCGCCTGCATGGCTCAGTCAGTTAAGCATCCAGCTCTTGATTTCAGCTCAGGTCATGATCTCAAGGTCACAAGATCGAGCCCTGTTTCAGACTCCATGCTCAGCAGGGGTCTGCTTAAGCTACTCTCCCTCTGCCCCCAATCCATCCCTGTCTTAAAAAAAAAAAAAACTATCGGGGAGATGAGTAAGTCCTAGAGATCTGCTGTGCCGCATGTCGCCTCTTCTTACCATTGCTCTGTAAATACAAGTGTTCGCTAAGAGGGTAGATCTTATGGTAGGTAAGTGTTCTTCTCACAAAGTAATACTGAAGAGAGCTGGAGGAAACTTGAAGGTGATGAGTGGGTTTATGTCAGATTGTGGTTATGATCTCACAGTGTATAGTTATCTCTAAACTTCCCTACTTGTATACATTATGTGCAGCTTTTTGTATGCCTAAACAAATTTTTTTTAATATTCAAGAGATGGTAGGTAGTTTGATATAACAGGCCAAGGAGTTTCTTAGGGAGGGGCAGAAAATAAGGGGAAGAAGATAGGAACCAGGTCAAGGAGGAGAACTTTAAGTGCTCTGTTAAGAAGCTTGCAGTACTGGATCCTTAGGGTGATGCTATAATGGGCATTTCCAAGCTTTCTGTTACTTTGTTTGGGCAGTCTGCACCTGAACCCCATTGTTTGTACAGAAGCTTCACCAGCTGTGCACAATGTACTTTGTAACCACCACAGCTGGCCTCCTAAAAATGAACGGAAAGGAGAGCATTGTGGCTTGAATTCTGCACCCTTCCCCCACCCACAGAAAGACATGTTGAAGTCTTAACGCCCAGGACTTCCAAATGTGGCTTTACTTGGAAATGGGGTCTTTGCAGATGTAGCAAAGATGAAGTCATTGGGGTGGTCCCTAACCCAAGAAGATGGGTGAACTTGTAAGGGGGAAATTCGAACAGAAGCAGACATGAAGAGAGGGAATGTGAAGACAGTGTGAAGGGACTCGGGGCGGGGCAGTGGGGGGGTGGGAGACAACCTTCTACTAGCCAAAGAACCCCTGAGCCTACTGGAAGATGAGAGAAAGACCTGAAACAGATCCTTCTCTGGTGCATTCAGAGCGAGTGTGGCCATGCCGACACCTTGACATTGGACTTCTAGCCTCCAGAACTGTGAGACAATAAATCGCTCTTGTCCTAAGACACCCGCTTTGTGGTTCTCTGTCACAGCCACTCTAGGAAATGAATAGAGCCACAACCCACTTTCTCCGCCTCCCTTGCAGCTACCGTCGGAGCCCCAAGCCAGAATTTAGCATCTCAGGTACCCCGACCCAGGATTGCCCTGGGCAAAGGGGGCATGCGGTAACGTCGATCTTCAGTGCAAGAACTGTACCCACCTGAGCTCTGGGTACCCTCCCAGGACCGCTGCTGTGGCAGAAATTTGCTCGCGGTTCCAACCGTGTTGCCTTCCTTGGCGCTGGCCTGCCCCGTGAGCCTGGCGGTTCTGGGCGCTGAGCGCCTTCAGCCCGCTCCGCTGCTGCTGAAACCAGCCTAGGGACGTTGCGTGCTGCTCGCACCTCATCACCTGGCTGATAGATGAGGAAGCGCCAAGGGTGTAACCCATCTCTGAAGTGGTGAGTGGTGGACAAGGGCAAAGAACGGTCTGTAAGTGGGGTACCCGGGGGCTCCGGGGAAGAGGGGAGAGAATCAGGCTCCGGATGGGGACGGCGACTACGGCGAGCACGGTGGGGCGTAGGGTACATGGTGTAAAGTGCAGGTGTGCGCGCGCCCGCGTGTGGAGGGTGCTGGTCGCGCAGGCGCGTCGGCACGTTCTCAGCCACAGATCTTCCAGGAGGAGACCAGCCAAACGTGCCCGAGGCAGTGTGCCCGAGGCAGTGAACTTCGGTAGCCCGACGGTGCTCACTAAACAGTGCGTTCAGGCTCCACCGGCGCCGAGTGGGGCAGAGGACAGTTTCCAAGTTTGAAAAATGAGCTGCTTCACTCGCCTGGTGCTAATGCCTTTTTCGGAGAAACTTACATCTTGGAAATGTCATGACACATTGCAATCGCGGAGAACACAGCCACAGTAATTGGGAGTGTTTCTTCAAGAGCAGAGCATGTCGAAGAAGATACATGGCTCGCAGCATAATTTCCCGCAGCGGTAGTGGGGTGCGGGGAGTGGGTGTACAGCCAGGCTGCCTTTGAAATAAATCCTGGCGGGAGCTCTCCAGCAGCTGGGACTTCTCCTGGCGGATGGAACTGCCTCAGGAGTCAGACGGCCGCAGTGCAGGTGCTGGCTGGCTGCAAATGCATTGTGTGACTTTGGCCGTGCCTACAGATTGCCCTGCGACTCACTTTCTCCATCTTTCTCATGAGACTCGTGTCCTGTGTATTCTGGTGCTCCCAGCAGAACGTCTTATGCACCCGTATTCCCACGAACCAAGAATCCCTACGACTCCGCCAGCAAGTACTAAGATACTAAGCCAGATACTAAGACCTGTTCGTGGATTAGCTGCCTTAAAACACACAAGCGATTGAGGTGAGTACCATAATCGCCACTGTTCGGAGGAGGAAGAATTGAGGCACAGAGAAGATAGAGACTTCTCCCGAGGCCTTGAAGCTAGAACGTGGTCATGTCAGGATTTGAACTTGAGGCAGTCCAGATCTGCCGTCCGATTTGTTACTGCTGCAATTCAGGTCTCTGGGTGGACCCCAGAGTGCTGTGAAAAGTATACAGTGCCAGTGAATGTTTCACGTGTTAGTATCAATGATGTTGGGACCTCTTGAAAAGAGAAAGTTGAAAAAACCAGCGGATTTGCTGCCCCTTGGGATGGGTTAGAACAAAGTGTGATCAAAGCAGCAGGAGTGATAGTTCTATATTACTGGGTACCAGCAGGTACTCAGGAAATGGTGCCCATTTATCCTCCCAGTAACTGAGGGAGTCAGGGAACCTGTTTCCCATTTTACAGATGAGAGACTTAAGGCCCAGTGTCCCTGACATCCTCGAGACTGTCCCTCAAAGCAAACGGCTCTGATGGGGAATTCCAATGGACAGATTACAAAGACCATGCTCTTTCTTCTCTCAAACGCTGGGAAAGACCAGTTCCCCTCAAAGGAGCATCTGTGTAAAGTAGTTGAACCTTCGGGCTTCTGTCTCAGAGGAGAAAGCACAAAGATGTTAACAAGATAATGTAAATATTAATATTCACTTTAAGAGGTTAAATTACCTGGAAGCCCTCATTTCTAAAGGCCACCTTCCCCGGTTTGTGTTCTCCAAAAGTGCTATAACCTTTTCCACGAGGAAATTATGCAACTGATACTTGCTTTGTAGACATCTCAAGCTTCCTGGGCTGTCATCTGGGCAATGAGGAGAAAGGAGGAAAAAGGGCTGTTCATCACCTGCCCGCGGACATCCAGTCCTCTTGGGGCAGACCCTGGGCTGCCTGTGGCCCAAGCATTCTGCGTCCATTACCAAGCCACTCATGTGGGACAGAGGAGTTTTGAAAGGATGAGGGCTTAGAATTCCAACCCTTCCACGGAAATGCTAATTTATCAAGAAGAGAACACGATGGATGACTGAATCCGAGTCTTCTAGAAGTCCTGCTTTAAATAGTTGTCAAGTCCGATTTGCAATGCAATGATCGGCACCTGTCCAGAAACATAAAAATTGAGAGCGTGCTCAGCAGCACGTGGGTTGGCTGTGTTGGGTGTATTCCAGGGATGGCGGCAGCATTCCCCCCCTTGAAGGCAGAGCAAAGGCTTGATGGAGGCAAGATGGAAGACTGAAGCATGATGAACCCGCAGACACCTGTCTGTGACTGTGGTGTCCAGTTACGGTACTTGCCGGTTGTAGGACCACAAGTCACGTCGCTTTTCCTAGACCCAATTACCTTTCCTGTTAAGTGGCCATAGTCATTCCTACCCTGAGATCTTTGAAGTTATCAAAGGTGCCTTCCTTTTCTCTAAACACAGAGACTGGACATAGCAGATACTCAATTAACCATTAGTAAGCAACAGAGTTGTTGTGTTACGTGAAGTAACTTTGTAACATCTGCTCTCTGAATTCGGGCACAGACTCTGTGCTTAGTGAGTAACTGTTTAATAAGTAACTATTTTCTCTTGCCCCACCTTTAGCATCTTCATGTGTCTCTTTAAAAGCGCCACCCTAGGCGTTGCCTTTCATACTGTATAAACTCACCGGACACATTTTTGGCAACTTAATAGCTATCTCAAAAGCATTATGCACCACATTGAACCCCTGGTCCTCCTTCTCAGACCCTACCTCCAGCTCCCCCATCTCAGGGGATGGTGCCATCCTTCCGTTTACTGGAAACAGAAAGAAAACCACAAAACACAAAGCAAGCAAATTTTGAAATCTTTTGATTATTTTATATATTGAACCATGTCATTTGTTAGATAAGGAATCGTGACCCATATATTTTTATGGCAAATTGCGTGTTTTGTCAATATAAAATGATCCTTGTTTGCTTTACAAATTTTGCTTTGTATCTTACCTTACGTAGAAACAGAATTTTAAACTCGCTTTTTGTTTGTTCTTTTTGGGTAAAGCGTTGCTTGTCTTACTGGGTTTAACTATTCCTGTCATTTTCATTTGCGTTTACTAGGATTTGATTTCTTTAAATCTTTTTCTTTTTTTCTTCCTATGAGCGTCTTTGTGTTCTTTTAATAGGAGAGTTTAGAAAAAGGATGCTTATTGTTTTACCTGATATATTTACTCTTAGGTGTGTCTTCTTGTCTTTTGCTTTCTGTCTGCTTTTTACCGTCCTTTTGTTTTTAGTGCTTCCTTAAAATTTCTTCTGTTTTTCCGATCTTTCCCTTATGGACAATGTTTGGTTACCATGTGTGAGATTGTGATTTATAATAGGAAATATGTATTTGGTCTTTGTCCTGTTTCTGGCAGGGAACTCCTAAACCCTTAGAATTTCTTAAGAAAGGAGAGTAATTGAGGTGTATTTGGTTATGTCAATGACATGAGTTTTAGACCGCTCCTAAGGAGGGGGTGGGGGGTAGTTTCCAGGGAACCAAACATGTGTTTAGAATTTAGGAACCTTCAGTTCCACCCCTGCCAGACCTCCAAGGGGAGTAGGGGCTGAGTGTTGATCTAATCACTGATGGGTAATGATCTGATCAATCTTGTCTATGTCATGAAGCCTCCTAATGACCCTAAATGAAGGGGGGGGGAGGCGGGGACATTCAGAGAGCTTCTGGGTTGCTGAGCTCCTGGAAATTTGGGGAGAGAGTCTCAGGTGAGAAGGCCTAGAAGCTCCTCACCCTTTCCCCAGGCCTCTCCCCCTACATCTCTTCCATCTGGCTGTTCCCGAATTACATATAAGCCAATGATCTAGTAAGTAAAGTGTCTCCCTTAGATGGGTAAGCCACTTTAGCAAATCAGTCAAACCAGGAGGGGGTCCTGAGAACTTCGGATCTGCAACCCCCTTGTTCAGAAGCACAGGCGATAACCTCGCATTAGCATCTGAGTGAGGGAGGACGGTCCTGAACCCTTAACCTGGAGGACCTGACAGTCATCTCCAGGTAGACTGAGTCAGAAGTGAATTGAATCGTAGGTCACCTAGCTGGCCTCTGAGCATTGCCTGATGTGAGGAAGTTCCGCCTGGAATTACTACCAGCACCTACTTACCATGTAAATTTATTGACCTGAAAAGCATACACCTTATCGTTTCACTCTATTATTGGCTAATACTGACTTTCTGAAGAGTATCATTTAAATTATATTCTGTATGACTCATCTCTGTAACTGTATATATTTTAACTTTTCTGTAGTCTGTCTTGCCCGATAGAGTATCCCTCTCAGGGGGGCAGGTCCTTGAACTTGGCCCCACTGTGGCGCCAGCCCCAAGCAAAGAGCAGGACATGCAACACACTCTCAGAAACCTTTGTAAGTAATAGAAGGAATTTCTTCATCAACTCTTCCTTTCTTCTCAGGCTTTGTAAATATGATCTGAGAGTCAAAGCCAGATGGTTATTATTTGCATATGGTATAGCTTTTCTTTTAAGAATTATTTTTGGCCTTTATGTACAATTTTGTGACCATACATACAGTTATCCTCCTCCCACTTACCAAACGCCATCCAAAATTTGACTACCTCTAATTCTACTTTTAGACCAGACCAGGTGTTCCCCCTTTAAAGCCTGGGCTTAGAAAGCAGAGCCATCTCCGCCTCCCAGAGCCCTAGGAGGAAAGAGGCATGAGGCGAACCAGTACCGAGGTAATCAGAGCTGAAGGGGGTGACCTCCTGCTACACCCCGAGTCGTTCGATGCAACAGATAGTAAGTTTGCACCCATTCTGTGCTGTATTTCAGACCAAGAGCAGGTTTAAAATAGTTGAATGAAACACTCATCCAACAAATGGATGACATCGGTCCCTACTATGTGACAGGTGCCATGCTAAGCACGAGGGACATAACCAACAACACGGAAGCAGTTCATAACATAAGATGGTCAAGGATCCAAAGGCTTCTCACATCCAACTGCCATGTAAAGTTGGACTCATCGTTCTCTTTCCATTTTTTTTTTAAAGATTTTATGTATTTATTCAAGAGAGCCAGAGAAAGCATGAGCAGGGGAAGGGGACAGAAGGAGAAGCAGACTGCTGAGCAGGGAGCCTGCTGCAGGGCTCGGTCCCAGAACCCTGGGATCATGACCTGAGCCGAAGGCAGACACTTAATGACCGAGCCACCCCAGCACCCCTCCTTTTTCTTCTTAAAGCAGATTTGCGGGCAAGGAAGCAAAAAATCATGGTGAGAGATGAGCTCCAGAAATTCCAGAAAGTTCCAAATGCCTTTCACTAAAAACTGGGAAAAGGATATTCTGAGCCAAGTGCTTAGGTACATCATCTTGAAAGACAAATTACCAGTAATCCAGTTAAATTTTAAACAGCGTTATCTAAATGAAAAATATCAAAGTGCGAGATACCCCAGCAAGAATAGCTCCAATTTCCTGCCTGGATGCTAAGTAAGGAATAGACTGTTTAATATCATCTTGATAACATTTTTATAGGTTCATGTTGGCCCATCAGATTGCAATTTGTCACCTGCTATCTAACAATTTTCTAATTCTTCATCATTTTACACTGTAAAATAATAGGCACAGAATTGCAAGGCTTTTTTTTTTTTTAATAATAGAAAGGTAGCGTGAGAGTGAGGGGCTTTATTTCTACCAAATGATTTTTTTTATCCTGGTTAGAATAAGAATGATTGTCAATAATTCCAACACAATATGGTATTGAGCTCATTTCACTTTTTCCCCTGAATTAATTTGTGAAAGATAACATAAAATGAATAAGATAATTCCTAAAGCTCCCTTTCCCTCACCTCCCACCATACCCAAAAGTCAGGGGCAGGGGCAGTGGGGAGAAGACACACAAACATGTAGTCCAAGAAGTGTGGGCATCGAAGCTAGCAGTCTCGGGTTTGAATCCAAGCTCAGGCACTTGAAGCAACGTGACCTTGGGCACCTACCCGATCTCACTGAGCTCTTCATGAGTAAAAAAGGGCCACACTTCCTTCTCCCAAGGTTCCTGGGGTAATTGGGGTTAGGTGATAGGGTCTTCTGCAAAATGAGAAACATTGGAGGCATCCACTAAATTATAGACGTGAATGTTGCTGTGTTTAGCATAGTTCACTCCCTCCTCCTTGACACTCTCCCTTATTTGCCTTCCAGGACATCCTAGCATGGTTTCCTGCCACCTCACTATACATCCCTGCTCAGTTTCCTCTACTGCCTTCTCTCTTCTCCCCTCCCTTTCCTCGTAGCATTGGAGAGACGCAGCCCTCAGCCCCTGATCCACCTCTGTTCTCCATCCACACTCACTCTCCTAAAGGTCTCATCTGGTCTCATGGAATACCAGGTATATGCCCATAACTCAAATTTAGACATCCAGCCTAGACGTCTCTTTCCAAGGCCAGACTCACAGATATACCTCCCTTCTCAGCATCTGTCCCTGAAGGTCTAATTGATAGCTCGAACTCAGCATATCCCAAACTCCACGGCCTCCCTTCAAATCCTTCTCCATCCACAGCCTTCCACATCTCAGCTGAGGGCAGCCTGGACCTTTTAACTGCTCGTGACAAAAACCTTAAAGGCACTCCGAATTGCTCTCTTACTCAAGTACCCAACATCCAATCTACCAGAAAAGCCTCTGGGCTCCGTCATCTTGTCAACTGGGACCGTGATGAATAGGGTCATGTAGGTATCTAAAGAAGCAAGAATTCAAAAGAAGCTTTACACAGTGTATTTGTTTGGCTCACTCTGCGTGCTCAGTCATATATCTTGGCTCTTGTTAACTTGTTTCAACTGTGCCGAACACCGCATCAGCCAGCTGGAGTCTTGACCCATCATGGGCCTGTTTTGATAAAGGCAAGGAAGGCTGCATCCGTCCCCCTCCCAGTCACCAGCATGTGGAGGAAGAAGGGAGCCACTGGTGGATTGCAGAGGTGTCGTAATTGGCTTCCCGGCCATTGTGGCCATAGTGGTGTCACCAGTGGATTGGGAACTAGAGAGGTAGCAGCCAAGGCAGAAGGGGCCATATCTCAATTCCTTTTCATCTTCTGAAATGTCATCTTCTAATTGCTGCTGGATAAGAACCAAGGACACTCCCCTGGTAACAGATGATCACTTACTAGGAGAAAGAGCAGAAGAGATGTGTCCTTTTATTCCAAGAGCTAAGTATTTACGTGTGTGTGTGTGTCTGTCTGTATGTGTCTATGCATGAAGCTTTTGAAAACAACCGTCCAATTATTTTATCTACTGACTTTTACAAAATAATCTATGGAACTCTTTCACCTACATGGTTTGATTTGATTCTCAGACCAGTCTTGAGATAAAGGCAGAGTAGTTATTACCATGTCAGTTTCATGCCTGATTCCTGTTTTCTGCTTTGCATTTTCTTCCTTTTCTGTACCATATATCACTTTTTTTTTAAAGAAACAAGCATTCCTTTTTTTTTTTTTAAAGATTTTATGTATTTATTTGACAGAGATCACAAGTAGGCAGAGAGGCAGGCAGAGAGAGAGAGGAGGAAGCAGGCTCCCTGCTGAGCAGAGAGCCCAATGAGGGGCTCGATCCCAGGACCCTGAGATCATGACCTAAGCCGAAGGCAGAGGCTTTAACCACTGAGCCACCCAGGTGCCCCCCATATATCACTTCTAACATACCATGTAACATACCTGCTTATTACATGGTTTGCATATTTTCTCTCTTCTACTGGAATGAGAGTAGAAATCTATATTTACTCCACTCCTCGATCTCAAATATCTGCCACAGTCCCTAGCACATAGTAGGTACTCAACAAATATTTGCTGAATGAATGGACAGGACTATGTCTGTCCAGTACCCGTCCACATCGATGTCCTTATCCCCAGCCCAAGACTGTAACTTCCTCTGTATCTCCGTCCTCTCTTCCCTCTGCCTGGCTTTCTTTTCCAGGACATGCCTGCTCCCATCTTAATATCCAGACTTCATTTAAATGGTTTGGTGTTCCTGAAGACCTGATAAATCAATTATTAGTCAGACAAAGAAAGTTTTTAGTGCATTATTTCTCTGTTTTCTTTTGGCTCTAAAGAAGCTCGGAGCTGGATATGTTACTCAATCCAATCCCTAGTTTATCCCTCTTGTTTCCCTTTGATTCCCTGTGCCTGTGTGCTTTCATTATAAACTCGCTTCTTTAAAAAAAAAAGACATGAATATTAATGAGATGAATTTAGATTAAATAAAAAGTGAGAGATTTCCAAAGCTGTTCTCCTTATAGCAAACGGTGATGTCCAAAACATAATCCTAAAATACAAAACACTGTAAAAATTTACGGAATTCGTAATACGTATCAGACTGACCATCCCTCTCTCTCCATCACACCCGACCCACTTCTCCAATTTATGGGGCTCCATGACACTTGAAGGTACTGGGGTTTTACTACTGGTCTAGATGTCCAGTAACATTCGAGATCTGATTGCATGAAAAGAATACATCTTTTTTAAGTTTAAAGGGGCGTGAGTGGGACAGAAACTTACACTGGTAAACATAGGAGCTCTCTAGGACTTTAAAAACCCATCTAATTCACTGTTTTCCCATGCTGCCCCACCCAGATACACATATGTATACTTACAGCTGGAAGGCATACATCCTATGGGCATCCCATTATCCTGAGTGCCTAAAGCAGACACTTACCATCAAATGATGCTGCATATCGTCCTTCATCCAAGCCCTACGACTCGGTGGTGGTTGAATAACCAAGATCTGGCGATGATGACTGACGCGGTGCCTATTTTCTCCCAGCCTTTGTTATGTAGATGAATTTCCATTTTATTTTTGGTGTATCGGTTGAATCCTGAGTATTTTAATAGTTGTGAAGCTTCACTGAACTCAAGAAGAGCTTAAGATCTGAGATGTTAAATCGGCTTGGCAGGAATATCTAGCAGAAAACGAGGACCTCATTCTTAGTTCTTTTCCTCCCTAATAATGAGGAGCTGATTTTTACTATTAATGTAACTCTTAAACATGAGGAACTCTGCAGTGCTCCAGGGTAATTCGCCCTTAATTAATGCACCATCTTTTCGACCTGTCCCCATTTAATTACAAGAGCCGGTGAATACTAGACCCAAGAAGTAACCAGTGGTTGGCATAAGAGAAGGAAAATATTAACTCTTTGCATTTTTCTGGGTGGGAACCACTTTCTCTTGGAAAATCATATGCAAAAATTTGTTTGTGGGTATTATGAGTCCCATGGGATACCTTCTACCTACACTCTGCTACTCTGACCACTGTCTTCTTGGAGAGTTTTTTATCAAGTATCCTCTGGCTTCATATTTTTGTTTCTTTTTCATGGGACCCTATGTGCATCACTTTTGAACCTTATATGGTAATCCCTCTCCTTTTAAAGGATTTTTAAAATTGTGGTAAAATGAACATAATATAATTTGCCATTTCAGCCATTTATGCATGTACATTTCACAGCATCAAGTCCAATCTCATTGTTGGGTGACCCATCACCACCATCTACCTCCAGGATGTTTCGTCTTCCCAAGCTGTACATGTTAAACAATAGCTCTGCATTCCTCCTTGCCCTTGGTAACCACTAGTCAACCTTCCGTCTCTATAAATTTGATGATTCTAGGTATCTCAAAAAAGCAGAATCACATTACACTTACGTTTTCATGGCTGGGTTATGTCACATAACACAACGTCTTCAAGGTTTATCTGTGTTGTAGCATGAGTCAGAATTTCACTCTATTTCCTGTGTGTGTGTGTGTGTGTGTGTGTGTGTGTGTGTGTGTTTACTTTCTTATCTGTCAAAGATCAGTGCATGATTGGGTCGTTTCCACCTTTTCAGTGACTGTAAATAATGCTGCTATGGACTGGGTGTACAAATGTCTCTTTTGAGTCCTTGCTTTCAGTTCTTCTGTGTGTGTACCTAGAATTAGCACTGACGGATCGGATGGTAACTTCATGTTTAATTTTTTTTGAGGAACCGCCATATTGTTTTTCCACAATGGCTGCACCATTTCACATCCCCAAAAACAGTGCACGAGCAATTTCTCCATTTCCTCAACAGTTGTTTTCTGGTTCTTTGCTACCTGTTAAGCAATAGCTCCCCATTCTTCCTTGCCCTTGTAACCACTGTTCAACCTTCTATCTCTATCATTTTCTGGTTCTTGGTTAGTAGCCCTCCCAATGGGTGTGAAACGTTATGTCATTGTGGTTTCGGTTTGCATTTACGTAAATGATTGGTGATATTAAACATCTGTGCATGTGTTTATCAGCCAGTTGTATATCTTTTAGGAGACATATCTAGTCAAGTCCTTTGCCAGTCTTTAATTAGGTTTTTGTTGTTGTTTTTAGTTGTAGGCAATTCTTTACATTTTCTGATTATGAATACTTTATCAGATAGATGATTTGCAAATATTTCTTCCCATTCCTAGGATTTGCCTTTTCACGGTCAAGAGCGCCCTTTGAAGCACACAGCTTTGTAGTTTTGACGTCCGCTTCTTTTGTTGTCTCTGCTTTTAGGGTCACATCTGAGAGATCATTGCCAAATCCACTGTTATAAAGCTTTTCCTCTATCTTTTTCTTCCAGGAGTTCTGTAGTTTTAGCTCTTATACTTATGCCTTTAATCCATTTGGAGTTCATTTTTGTCTTGTGTTGTAAGGTCGGGCTTCAACAGTGTTGAAGCATGTGGGTATCCAGTATTCCCAGCACCATCTGTTGAAAAAACAGCCCTCTCACACAAAATCGTTTGACCATGTATGCAAGAGCCATTTCAGAGTCTTAACATACTTTGGGGAGCACTTTACCTTGGAAAGCCGCATGGATTTTGTGTGCAGAGAAACCTGGGTTTAATGCCTTCCTTTGCTGCTTATCTGCTAGGCTAGCTTGGGTGCGTGATTCAGCCTCCCTGAAGTCAATTTTTCTCATCTGTAAAATGGGTATGGCAATGCCTGCCTCTTAGGGTTACTACAAAGATTATATGAAATAAAGCGTTTGGCACATGGTAAGCGCTCACTCAGTGATCGCTAGCATCTCTAAGCTCTTGTTTGCTGCCTGCTTGATGAGGAACCCATGCCCTGTCAAACCTGTGAAGATTTGGGGATGATCCCGTGCTTCAGTGTTACCAGGCACAGAGAAGAATACGTAAAGAAAGAGCCCACGATGTTTACAAGATGCCAGGACCTAGTTTTCCAGGAGGCATAGTTTATTAAAGAGTTGCCAATCTTTTATGCCTATAAACTGCTAAGTATGACTGGTGACTCCAGCGGTTACAGTGTGTCAACAGCTGTCTCCAGTGTCTTTACCTCATTTTAAGTGGTGCACGTTTCATTATGAATGGCAGGCCGAACATATCTATAACTTCGATAACTCAATTCGCTTTGTTAGTAATGGCTTCCCAAGCAGTTACAACATTACAATAACCATGCTGAGGGTAAATATTTCATAAGGAATTCATTGTTATTTATTTATCATTTATAACATGTGTTCCAAAAGCATTCCAGAATATTTATTAAACATTTATAGATAATTTTATGCTACTACTAGCATGTGATATAAATACATTATTAATTCTCTTGAATTGTTGATGGATCGCATTCAAAATAAAGCTTTCTGCCAACTGGGGTTCTTGCCAACAAAGCGAAAGGAAAAGGGAGCCGTCTACTGTGTTTGAAACTTTCCCAGGCACGGTATTGTTCCCTCGGAAGGTCTGTTTGTTAATTGTGGTTGTGGGTTCCAGAAACCTCTTAGCCATCCAGAACAAACACATGCTGAGGAGAGACAGATTAAAGAAATCTCAATTCTTGAGGCGGCCACTTCTTGCTAGCTGCTGCTTTGAAAACTGCCTACAATTGCACATTAGGCCCATCAGCTCGAATTCACAGCAGGTGTTCTCGCCGTTCGGGGAGCAGATTTTCTCTAAGCAGGAGTTAGGGATCCGGGCCGTTCTTCTGCATTTCTTCTCTTTGACCTTGATTGAGCCTCTGCGGCAGCTTCTGGAAACCCTACCTTGTTTCTTTTATTAAGCAGAACTCTTTGAAATACCAAAGTCAAAGTCTCCTCCCACCGTTTCCCTGAAGTGAGGATGTTCTTTTATTTTGCAAAGTCTGTTGAGATATAACTGACACAGAATACCGCCTGGGTTTAAGATGTACGATGTGATGATTTGATACACGCGTATATTGCAAAAAAAACGAGCACCGCAATAAGGTTCATTAACACATGGGGTCACTTCACATAGTTGCCGCGTTTGTGTGTGTGTGTGTGTGTGTGTGTGTGTGTCTGTGTCTGTGTGTGTGTGTGTGTTGTGTGGTGAGATCTTTTAAGACCTCCTCTCTTGGCAAATTTCACGTACACAGTTCAATGCCGCGTACCGCCACCATGCTG
Source organism: Enhydra lutris kenyoni (assembly GCF_002288905.1). Classification (NCBI taxonomy): domain Eukaryota; kingdom Metazoa; phylum Chordata; class Mammalia; order Carnivora; family Mustelidae; genus Enhydra; species Enhydra lutris. Next base: position 9,227,611 of record NW_019154129.1, on the reverse strand, counting down.
TCCTTTACGTCCCCAGAGTTTATGCATAGATTACTGGACGTCCGTGCTCTTTGGCCACCTCTGCCCATCCCCCCTTTCCACCCCCCACCCCACCCCCAGTGAACACTCATCTACTCTGTTTCTATGACCTCAGTTTTGGGATTTTTTTTTTTTTATCCCACATATAATAAGGTCATACAGTCTTGGTCTTGCTCTGATTTGTTTCACTTAGTCAATGGCCTCAAGTTCCATCCATGGTGTTGCAAAGGGCAGGCTTTCCTCCTGTTGCAGGGCTGAATGACGTTCCGTTGTGTATGTATCCCACGTTCTGGTTATCTCTTCACTGGGTGGCAGACGCTTTGGCTGTTTCTGTCTTGGCTGTCGTGAATAACGCTGTGATGAACATGGGGTACAGAATCTCTTTGAGAAGACAGTTTCATTTCCTCCCATTATAGATCCAGAAGTGGGATCGCTGGATCAGACGGTATAATAGTTCTAATTTTTGGAGGAACCTCCGTACAGTTTCTCATAGTGGCTGTGCCAACTCACATGCCCACCCACGGTGCTCAAGGCTTCCGTTTTCTCCACGTCCTCGCCTATACCAATCTCTTGTCTTCTTGATGATGGCCATTCTGACCCTTGAAAGTGATGGGTCATTGTGGTGTGTGAAAACCACCTTTCCCTGAGGATGAGTGATACCGAGCGCCTTTTCGTGTACTCCTTGACCGTTTGTATGTTGATGTTCTCTTAAACAGATCCTGCATTTCTTCTGCCTTCCATTGAATTGGAGGGCTTGTGGGTGAACTTGGTGCGATATGTACTGGAAATAAAACTATTCTTCCCTTTTCCTGATGCCTCTCTATCTGCTGTTGTGTTGGGAGCTCCTTCCTCTTCCTCCAACTCCTCCTCCCATTTTTTCATTTCCTTCTCCCCTTTCTTGCAACTGTGTTGCCGCTCATTTTGTTAAATGGGGAGATTTATCTCTATAAAAAAGAGAAATGAGCCTTGGTAAGGTTTCCAAGGTCTTAGCCTAGCACAAAACAACCTTGCTTATAACAAACTCTAAGGGGCACAGAGGAAAAAGGTATTGGTCTTCACTAACTGAATGTGTAACCCAAGAGCTTTGCTCCATGACATGTAAGTGAGCCGGCCAGGTCTACTGTACAGGTTTGTTTAGGTTAATTTCTGACACTGGCTAATACTGACATTAGCTGGTCACTTTTGAAAAATAAAAATCCATATGCCCAGCAAAGGCATCAACAGACAGACACCCTTCGAGAACGTTCCCAGCGGAATGGCTGGCAGTGGTAGTGGTCATGGGCGTGCCAGATGGGAACCCTCGTATGTGTGCTCAAGATTACTTTGCCACTTTCAAGACTTTAAATGCTACAGGCGAAAGAATAATGTCAGTGTGATTTTTCAGAGCTGTATATGAAAGTGAAATCAAATAGGGAGAGAGCTTCTAACGACTCACAGAAGAGCCCAAACACCGACAGGTATAATAATATAATATATAATACTATATATTATATATGTGTATTATATATATTGTATTATATATATTATATAATATATATTATATATGTATATTATATATATGTGTGTGTATATATAATGTATATATGTGTGTATATATACATATATATAATATATAAATATACATACACATATTTATATATATAATATACATATACAATATATATAATATATAATATATAATAAGGAGGCCACTGCCAGGATTCACCAGGTAGCGTGGAACACTTGCACTCATGTCAAGCATGGAGAAAGTTGATGAATTATGTCCAGTTTAATGTGAACTAGGTGAAACCCCACTATGTGCTAGATGTCAAACACTCAAAGACAAATAAGAAAACCCTTTTCTCCAAGGAATGGGAACCTAACTGATTTTTTTTTTCAGTCTCAGATACTTTATGGTAGATTCTAGGAGTTCATAACTAAGATTTCAAACTTGAACGGCAACGTTAGGTGCTGGGAATCCCAGACGAAGAAGAGAGACTTGTCCTCTAAGCAGCCATCGTTGTTCTCTCCAGAGCTAATCCTTGTATTATTGTCCTCTTCATGGCTTAGTGATTTTTTATATGTATTGCTTATATGGCATTTTATTTCAGGGCCTTGGTCACAAAACCTCGAATTAATTAAGATTTGGTCCGGGAGCCACTTAATTGCTTGTATTTAGGATGTGGGAATTCAAGGGAGGGATGGAAATGACGAGGCAAGTCATGCATAATACATCCCCCATACCCCTCGCTGAGTGACCATTATATTGATGGGTGTTATTTAGGTTTTTTTTTTTTTTTTTTTTTTTTTTTTTTTTTAATCAGCACATGGTGCCAAGAACCTGGCATTTTCAAATACTCATTAGTGCTATCCTCTGGGGCTTAAGATAGCAGTTATTAAGGAATGAAGTCTCAGGAGACAGAGTGGAACCACAGTGCCTAACAATGACAAAAGTTCAGGTGTATCAACCTCATCACTTACGGAGGCATCGCATGGCTAAATTAGCTTTCAAAGTCTTAAACCGAACACGCAAGACCCACAAATGTCATGTGGTCTATTCTCTGGAGGTTAAATTTAGGTTTTCCCCGGCTCCTGCTGCCAATTTGAAAGAAAGGAAAATGTCAGCGGGTGCGGAGTGGAAGTCAAGGATAGGAGGCTGCCAACGTGGAGCCCACGGATGCTGACATTAAACCGTCTCTGGGAATCCAGGCCGCCAAGCAGCTGCAGCTGTCCCCACACTTCCCCGGATCGCTTGTTAGGTCTCCGGTTTGCTTCAGTGCAATGTCAATTTGTTCCGGTCGACTTGCCTGGCCCGGGGTTCCAGCCACCCATTTGCCCCGATGATAACGGAATGTGTTTCGAGGCAGTCAACAAGCCACCGGGCTGGCATGGAAAGAGCAAGGTAAGAAAGAAATGCCTCCGATCAGACCGCAGGCTGATGGCGGCAGAGGAAACGTGCACAGTGGCTCCGTGGCCTGCGGACACTAGAGGGGAAGACCGCAGGTGGAGAAGAGGCTTACCTTCCAACCCTGCCCTCCTGTGAAATTAACTCTAAATCACACTGACTTCATGTTGAGATCTGAATTTAGGCTACCATGGGGAAGAACCCATCTCCCCCAGATCTAGGAGCAGCAGAGTCGTGGTTGTGAACCCTTGCAGAAAGAGAGGTCAGGCTGTTTTCCTGGACCAGTTACTGGCTGCATTTAACAGAAAAGCCAAGAAGATGGAGGCTTACATGTGGTGGATTCTCTCTCTCTCTTTTTTTCTTTCTTTTTGCCTGTTTGATGTTAAAAATGAAGTTTAGCCAGAGAAGCAGAGAGTAGAATAGTGGTTACCAGGGGCTGGGGGAAGGGGAAATGGGAGATGTTGGTTGTTCAGTTACACAACATTAGTAAGTTCTGGAGATCTAATGTACAGTGATATAACTGTAGCTAACAATATTATATACTTGAAATTTGCTAAAAAAAAAAAAGGTAGATCTTATGTATTCTCATTTTTTAAAAAGATTTTATTTATTTATTTGACGAGAGAGATCACAAGTAGGCAGAGAGAGAGAGGAGGAAGCAGGCTCCCAGCCGAGCAGAGATTCCGATGCGGGGCTCGATCCCAGGACCTTAGATCATGACCTGAGCCAAAGGCAGAGGCCTAACCCACTGAGCCACCCAGGCACCCCTATTCTCATTCTTTAAAAGAAGAAAAGGGAGGGAGGAAAGGAAGGAAAGGAAGGAGGGAAGGAGGAAGGAAGGGTAACTTTGTGAGGTGACAGATATTGTGATTATTTCATAATGTGTGTGTGTGTGTGTGTATGCGTGTATAAACATCATATATGACTTAAATATATAAATATAAAATATTTATATTTTATATTTCAAATATATAAAGTTCATATTTGTCAATTATACCACAATAAAAATGAAGACAAATTTTAGAGGTTCAGGGCTCATACGGTGGCTTAGGAATGCAGGCTTTCATCCTCAAGGTCACTGCATGGTCCAGCAGGGCTGCAGGGACTCCGGCCATCACATCCCCATTCCGGACAGCAAGAAGAGGGAAAGGCAAAAAGGACCCACTTCCCAATGAACTCAGTTCCTTCTAAAAAAAAAAACTTTCTCATACTCTTATTCATTTCTACTTTTATATAGTTGAAGAGAACTAGGCATATAACCCCACCTTGCCACAAGGAAGCCTGGGGTATGTGCCATAGTAGCTGAACAATTTGCTACACCAGATGTAACCATAGATTTGCTATTAAGTAACAAAGAGGAAAATAGATGTTAGGTAGGCAATAGCAGTCTCTGTAATTGCCATAAATATGGGAAATGTAATCTAAAATCTAAAGACCCAGATCTTTAAGTGATTTTTTTAAAGAGAATATGTGGTATAGAGGAAAGTTTCATGGACTAGGGGTCAGGCCATCTCTGATTCTTACTAGCTAGGTGACTCTGGGAAATACATTTAAGTGCTCTACCACTCTATTTCTTTATCTACAAAATGATTACCTCAAACTTGTCTATATGGGGAAGGATCTGCTCCAACAATAAATGTGGAAGCAATGTGTCAAACAGCGAAGTGTCAGACAGATGCCAGGTATTAATTAACGTTATTATGATTGATCTAAGCATTTATTGTCTTTAAGAAGACTGGTTCAAAAGCCTTTCGTTTTTCATGGCATTATTATTTATTTTATTATAAGTTATAATGATAGCATCTTCTCCCTATACAACACTTCACAACACACACATCACTTTTATGCATGGATTTCATTCCCACAAATTCCCCCTGTAAGTGACACAGGAAAGGAATCACCATTTACCCAAATTGACTGGTCATACACTCCCAGGTTCAGAGAACAAAGGGTCGTGGCCAAGCTCACCCAAAGATGTCTGTGATTGATAGCAGCTTCGAGTATGAGAGCTCAAAGACATGGGACATGAGACACCAGCTTTTTAGAAATGATAAATGCCTGAATTTAAGGATAAGCCTGCTGACCGTGGCCTGGAAGAACTGATACCAGCACCTGGAGGCCAAGAGACATCTGATTCTCCAACCTGCTCAAACTGAAAACCATATTATTTCCTCCTCTGTCCGTATTCCTCCCCGTGGGCTCTCCCCCTCAGCGGAAGCCGGCCCCTCTCAACCAGACTAAGAACGCAGAAGCCACACTGGACACCTCAGTGCCCTTCACACCCGCCCCACCCACCCAGATCGCTCACCACACTGTTGATTTCCTTCTGCTTGCTGACTCTATCTTCACAGCCTGGAAAACAGGCTAGCCCCCCAACTGATCTCCTATGGCTTTTTTTTTTTTTTTAAGATTTTATTTATTTATTTGACAGACAGAGATCACAAGTAGGCAGAGAGGCAGGCAGAGAGAGAGGAAGGGAAGCAGGCTCCCTGCTGAGCAGAGAGCCCGATGCGGGACTCGATCCCAGGACCCTGAGATCATGACCTGAGCCGAAGGCAGTGGCTTAACCCACTGAGCCACCCAGGCGCCCGCTTTTTTTTTTTTTTTTTTTTTTGCCCATGCCTAAAGTATTCTCCACCCCTAGACAGGCCATCAAGGGCTTTAAGAATTCAAGTATAATTTTACCATTCCTCTCTTAAAACCCCTTGATGGCTCTGTACTGTCCCAAGAAAAAAACCAATTATAGGAAGAAAGAAAAGAAAAGAAAGGAAAAGAAAAAAGAAAAGAAAAGAAAAGAAACAAAACCTCTATAAGGCTCTTTTAGGTTCATCCCTAGACACCCCACCCCATACTTCACTCCTGTCTCATCTCCCATTCTGTCTTCCCAGAAGGCATCAGGCTCTTTCTCTCAGCCTTGGATGTGCAGCTCTACCTGGAATTACTAAAATTTTCTTTACCTGCTTCACACCTGCTTGTCTTTTAAGTTCACTCCACGTATCATTTCCTTCAGGAAGACTTCCCTACTGCCCAGGCTGGATAAGATAGCCTATCCAACTGTTCCCCAAATGCCTGGTGTGTCTCTCCATCTCAGCCCTTGACATGCTGTATGGTCATTTTCTGTTTGTGTGTCAGCCATCTGTCTAGATTATAACTCTTGCGGGCAAGGAACAGCAACTCACTGAGCTCTAACTGCATGCAGGGACTGTCTGAGGCACTTCACATGTATGAACTCCAACAGTCCATCCGGAAATCCCTATGGCTTAGAGACTCTCTTATCTTTGACACAGATGAGGACACGGATGTACTTAGAAGTTTAGGTATCAGGGCCTCTCAGCCAGTGTCAGAGCTGAAGCTGAGCTCAGAACATTGAGGCAACTGGCTTTAGAGAAGTGTGGGTCCTTCTCCTTTCTCTCTTCTTTTTTGGAGATATAACTCACATACCATAAAATTCACCCTTTTTAAAGCACATAATTCAGTGGTTTTTGTATAGTCATAGGTCATACAGCCATCCTCACTATCTAATTCCAGAATATTTTCAATACCCTAAAACTCTCCTCCCAATCAGCAGTCACTTCCCCTTCTTCACTACTTGCTTCCAACCTTTGACAAGACTTCATGTCCTTTCTGCTTCTGTGGACGTGCCTCTTCTGGGCACTTCGGGCGGAATCAGGCAAACACGTGCTCTTGTATGCCTGGCTTCTTTTATTTTGCATGTTTCCAAAGCTCATCCATGTTGTGGCAAGTATCAATATGCCATTCCATTCTCTTGCTGCACAACATTCCGTTGCATGGATATGTTATAGTTTATTATCCATTCATCAGTTAATAGGTAATTGGATTATTTCCAATAGGAAACGTGAGTCTGCCAACTTTCTTCTTCTTTTTCAAGATGGTTTTGGCTCCTCTGTGTCCCACATTTGCATATTAATTTTAGGATCAACTTGCCAATTTCTGCAAAAAGAACACCTGGAATTTTGATAGGAATCACACTGAATATGTAGATCAGTCTGGGAGGGACTGCCTTCTAAATGGCATTAAGTCTTCCAATCCATGAACGGGCCGTCTTTCCATTTATTTGCCATCTTCCATTTCTATCAGCAATGATGTGCAGCTTTTTGTGGACTAGTTTTGTACTTCTTTTGTTCATTTCTTCCTAAATATTTTATTCTTTTCAATGCTGTTGTAAATGAAATTGTTTTCGCTTAATTTCATTCTCAGATTGCGTACTGCTAGTGTATGGAAATATAAGGGATATATATATACACACGTAGTATAGATATATATAGTGTATACTGTATATATAGTCTATAATGTATATAATATATATTATACAATGTATATTACATTGTATATTACAATGTATATTATAGACAATATATACACTGTATACACTATACATGATACTCTACACATATTGTATCCTGCAAACTTGTATATATATATATAGTGTATATATATATATACAGTGTCTATATTGTACATACATATTAAATACATTGTGTATTGTATCCTGCAAACTTCCTGAACTCATTTGCTAGCTCTAATAATTTTGTGTATGTTTGTGTTCCTTAGAATTTTCTCTAGACAAGATCATGTCATCTGAAAACAGAGATAGTTTTACATCTTTCTTTTTAATCTGAGTGCCTTTTATTTCTTTTCCTTGACTAATTGCCTGCACTATATTTTCTTAATAATAATTGCCAGCCTTTTTATTGCTTGCTCTGTGCCAGGTTTTGTGTTTTTTTTTTTTCAAATCAATTTATGTCCTTAGTGAAAGTCTGCAGCATTGTATGTGTATTAAATATTCACAGAAGTTCTAAAAAGATGGGATTGCTTTCACAGATGAAAAAACACTAACAGTAGAATATATCAAGAGTAATTCTGGTTGGGGAGGCCCCGTGAAGGGACCGAATGCAATCTCGGCAAACCCAGCAGCTTCCACCAATCCCTGGGGCCTACAGAAATGCTTAGGAAACAGACAGAATCTGCTGAAGACCCGCGTTTAAGCGAATCCCCAGTGTGGATTATTTTTCTCATATTCCCTTGTCCTTAAACAGCTATGGCAGAAAATTTATGATTTTCTTGTCATTATGGCTTAATCCTCCTGTGCTTTAGCGTGAGATCTTTTATCTCTCCAGACCTCAGTGTGTGCATCTGTACAATGGGATGCCTGGCGCTGGCTGGGAGTGGTACTGGATGGTGCATGCTTAGTACCTCCCAAGTTTCTAGAACACAGGGTATTCTCAAGAAATAATACTACCGCTGATGGGATCTAGCACTCCGTGAGGGATGGCTGCTGCCTGGGCATCACAGTAAACACTTTACATCCCTTCTTTTATTCAGTTGGTAGGCCATCTTACAGGATAAATGCTAAGGATCAGCCTACAGGTGTCATTTATTCAATGTCTCATAACCAGAGAGTGCCGCTATTGGGACACAGCCTGAGGTCTCGTGATGCCAGCGCCCATACTTTAAGCACGATTTCCCTTTCTTTCTATTTCTCTGGCCCAGTTCCTCCCCCGTCTCACCCCAGATTTGGAAGTACACGCAAGTATAATTCACAGAATAAAATACATAGTTTATTCATTCAATCAACCACCAAGGAATAATGAGCTCCCGTTATGTAACAGGCTCTAGAGAAGTCTCTGAGAATCAAGTCAAGAAGAAGACGCCTTCCCTGCTCTACATAATCTTAAGATTCATGAAGCAGAGAGAAATGCACAGTGCAAACATTGCAACACGCCAAGATGCATCCGTTATGAGTCTGGACTTCATCCCACAGCACACTGTGTCTCTCTCCTTGGTAGAATTTATCACCATCGCCGTGTGACACGCATCTGTACTCTTGGCTAGGTTTGGTCTCCCCCTCTGGACTATAAATCCCATAAAGATGGTGAGGTTGCTCTTTTGGCCACTACTATGATCCTGAAGTCCGCGAAGTGCTTTGCATATAGTATGCGGTTCGTGCCTGGGATATTTGAAAAGGAAAAGGAATGACGGTTTTCAAATGAAGGAAGCATGTCTAGATTTGCACCCTGGAAAAGTTACCATCCTGACCAGAGGCAGGGATACCTGTGAGGAGGCTGTTGGGGAGGTTAGGGAGATCATGCACCCTTGTCCTTTTCAGCTCAGGCTTAGGCATGGGACTTGCTCCGGCCAATGACACGGGAACAGACCTATGTCAATTCCAGGTGGACGTTTCCATAGCTTCCAAAGGGCCCCCCAGGCAGTCCGTTCCCTCATCCATGATGATCAGCAGTGCCCCCAGACAGAGCCTGGAGATGTCATGGAGCAGGCGACGTTTGACCCACACTGAGTGTGCAGTGTGATCTAGAGATAAGCCTCTGTTATTGGAAGCCATGGAGACTCTGGGGTCACTTGTTACAGCAGCAGTATTTAGTCCATCCTGACTGATCAGTAACATTATGGGTCTGGTATGAGGAGTCAGTAAAATGAAGCAGTGCATATAGAAGTATCTAGCACACAGTAGGCTTCCAGAAATATTAATTCTCCCCTTTACCTCAGTGTCCTGAATATTTCTTTTATCATGTGAGAAAAATTAGGTATGTTTATAAGCCACCATTGGGTGGCTTATAATCAGTGGAAATTTATTCTGAGTTCTGAAGGCTGGGAAGTCCCGAGATCAGGCACCAGTGGATTCAGTGTCTGGTGAAGGTCCACTTCCTGTTTTGGACACAACCTCACCTGCTGGAAGGGGCGTTGATCTCATTCCTGGGGCCTCCGCCCTCATGATCTGTTCATCTCCCAAAGGCCCACCTCTAACTGCCATCACATTGGAGATCAGCTTTCACACCGTGAATCTGATGGAGACACACTCGGCCTCCAGCGTACGCGCACACACGTATCTCCTAGCACAGTCTCTGCCGCATAGTAGGTGCGCGTCACCCATGAGATGCCTCCCCCACTCTCCTGCCTCACTGAACTCTTCTCATATGAAGGATGTCTTCCAAGAAAGTTTATCCATCTCTCTATTCACATGGTCTCCCATTACTTATTTCTCTTTTTAGCCGTGAATCATGGCATGTTTCAAGGCACGTTTCATCTCCTGTTTCTGCATAAATAATCGTCCCGGATCCAAGGGGCAACGTGTTTGCAGTGGTCCCAGGGCTGGCACAGCACTTAGCTCAGCTGTAATATGCAGTGTGGTGAAAAGGGCTGTCAGGTCGGGAGAGAAACCTCATCTAACATAGTTCGGGCCACTTACATTCATCTGAGGAGAGAGGAGGGATGCATTTGGACTGTAATTCTGCACCTTATAAATAGACATATATAGCTCTGCATACATTATTAATACGGGCTTTATTGCTAGGTTTATTGAATCCACGATGGTGCTTCTCTCGGGAAGCCGTAGAGCACAGGAAGATTGCACAGACGCCCGCATTAACCAGGACCACAGTATACCGAGCAAATAAGGCTGTGCAAACAGCAGTATTCACGCTAGCCGCATCCTACAATTCAAATAACATAATAACAAATAATGTGTTCAAGCAAGCCCCACAGCTGCTATTTGAAGTATTTTATGCATTTCTTCTCTGTGCTGCTCATGCCAGGGCAAGAGTAGGCAGGGCAAATGTATTTGAAAGGAGTTCCGTAGCATGACCTACAAAGCTGCTCGCTGCCTTCCTCCGCAACCTCGCCTTGTCCCCGGACTCTCCCTCACCCCCTCGGATCAGTCACCTTGGACATGCCTGGAACTGGCAAAACTATTTCCTACCCTCAGCCCCTTACCCTTGCGGTGCCCTCTGCTGAGGGCACGCACGCACGCACGCACCCTTTCACGGAAGGATCCTGTCTCCCTCCCTTACCCTGTTCACGAGCAGCACCAATTCCTAGATATCCTCCCTTATCTATACCTTTCCATTCTCATCATCTGTCTCCCCAGCTAGAGCATAAACTTCATGGCGGCAGGGACCCTTTCTGTCTTGTTCGTTGCTAGATCTCCAGCACAGGCGACAGGGGCCGGCATGTAGTAGGTTCGCAATAAATATTTGATGGACGAATGAACAGGCAGAACGTGAACCTCCATGGCTGGTAGTTTCTCATCTCCTCTCTCCACTGTGGACCTCCCCTTGATGTAAATTTCAGGAAGGGCCGTCCTCGGTCCCGAGTGCGGGTCTGATCCCATGGTCTCCAGCTGAGAGTGGTACCTAAGAAGTTGTCAGTAATTGGTTATTGAACTGAACGAAAGTCTGTTCTAGAAGCATCTGGCTGTCTCGAGGTGGCCGGTGGTGGCCGCAGCAGTGTTCTGCTCCGTGACTTCCCTCACACTCTGCCTGGCGTGGTGCTGGAGGTTGGAGCTGTCAACGGTGTAGCTTTTCTCCCCTCCCTTGACTAGGACATCTCCCCCTTACAACGTGACACAGGGACGCCCCATCTCTGGTTGATGACAGTGACTCTTTGAATACAAAGTGCCCCCCATATGCAAAATGTGTGGAGTGAATAGACATTTCGGGTTTATTCACCAGTAGCCCATCCCATTTACAGGCTAATCAGCATAGAAAGATCCCCCTTTTTACAGAGACTGGTTTGGCAGAGGGCATGTAACCTCACTCTGGCCTGTCAGATACAAGGAAAAATGAGCTGGAAGTGCCTTCCGGGAAGCAGTCCCCTGCAGTATTAGAACAAGCAGAGCTGTAGGAAGCGTTCAGTGGCCCCCTTCACTTCTCTCTTGGGAGTCACCCCAGGAAGACATAATGTCCAGAGCTGAGACATCCACCCTGTGGCCGGGAGGGGAGGTCTCCCCAGTACAGCAGGTGGCCTGCGTCAGAGATAACGTTGCTAAAAGCCCGAAACAACCCCAGGACCCTCTCGCTCTGGATTCTCATTTAAGCCAACGTGAGATACTGGCTCTCAGTCATCTTCGTTCAGCTGTTACCTGCAGCCCAATGCACCGTGAGATGCGCACCCCGTGACAGGTGGACTGATGATTCGGGGGAGTGGGACACGAACGAATAAGACAATAGCCACCCTCGGTGACTTCCCAGTGTAGTGGGAGCTTTGAGAAGTCAATCCCCAGAGGCGAGAAGGTATAACCAGTGCATGAACAGGCAGCGAAAGCCATCAGGACCTGGAGCAGAGATATACAACCAGTGGGGTCCTAGAAGAACCCCCCCACCCCAAAACACTGTCCATAAATCCTGCACTAAGCCTTTAAGACTGCGTAGGAGTTCGCCGGTTGGAGAGGTGTGTCATTGAAAAGGGGGGGCAGTTTGGAGAGAAGCAGGAGTCACAGGGTAGCTGAGCGAGGTTCCAGGTGTCTAGCTTGAAGACGTTAGACTCCAGAATGAGTTTGGGGGTGAGTATAGTGTTTTTCATCCAGGAGCACAGGGACAGCCAAATCCTGCCACTGATCCCTCCTCAGGTCTGAGTGTCCCAGGACAGTAAGCCCTACGCAGGCTGGAAACACTGCCCGTGGCTTAGCCAGCAGGCTCCAATCGGCTTCTGTGACAGCTCTCCTGAGACCGAGGTGAAGAGATAAGCCAACGCCTCCCCTTCTGAACCTGCAAGAATAGGGAAAGCAGGGGACACGGCAGCCGTCCCTGATCTGCCTCCCCAGGGAAGAGGAGAGGAGAGGGAACAGAATGAAAGGAAGTCATGTGCCTGTTCCTAGCACCTAGGGGCAGGGAGGGGAGAGGCCATTCCACAGGGTTCTGCTCTCTCCAGGCACGGGAACCCCACCGGCCAATCTGACTGGTCACATCAGCAAGCCATCCCTTAGGCAAGAGAGACATTATTTCTGGGGGTGCTCGGACACATGGAAAGGTGGCATAGAGAATGGAAATCCCATCCCCCCCCCCAAAAAAAAAATTGTCAAGCACCGACGCTAGGGAGAATGTGAATGCACGTTTATGAGTAACCTCCCGATGCCGTGTTCAGGAACCTGGACGTGACCGTGAAGTACTGGGGGTCAGGGAAGGAACTGGGGGGAGTCAGGCTGGAACATTCCAAACTCACTGGAGTGGCATTGTGAAGATCAGGCCATCTGTGTAGAGCCTCGCAGGTGCCCCGGTGGGAAGCAAAGCAGCTGTGGGTCCAGCTCTCCCAGGAGGGCCTTTTCTGTGCTGGACCACAGATGGCCCTCGGCTCTGCGCTCCGTGAGACTTCGGTGTCAGACTCTCACAAAGCCAGAACCTCAGGTCTTAAAAGTAAGGATTGGGATAGAGAGTGAGAGCTCTGCCCTGGGAGCCAACTTTTCCTGCAAGGGGTCAGGTAGTAAACATTTCATGCTTTGCAGACCGTATAGTCTCCCATGCAACCCCTGAACTCTGCCACCATACGTGAAAACAGCCATAGGTAGCTCCAGTGAGAATGCACCTGGCCGTGTTCCAATAAAACTTTATTGACAAAACCCAGCGGTTGGCCAGATTCGGTCTACTACGGGAGGTAGCTGAGCCTGCAGTTTGCAGACCTCTGCTTTCCAGCTACAGTTCAACCCTGCTCCCACCGGGGTGCCCTTGGAAGAATGGCTGACTTCCCCGGGCTTCCCTCTCCTCTTCTGCAAGTGGGCTCCAACACCCCCCGCTTACGTGTTGTGGAGACAAACGAGACAGGCTTGGAAAGCACCATGCCTCCCGGATGGTACGCTGCTGTTTTGCTCTGATTTCTGTTGTGCGCATGTTGTTTGATTGGTCCTTGCTGTCCCCGCCAGGCGTAGTAGAAAAGGAAGCCCTAGTCTCAGAGCCAGGAGCCCTGGAGAGAAGCAAAGATGTTCTCCCGCGCTGAATCGGGAACGGACATGTTCTCTCTCTGGCTGTGCTTTTCTTGAGCTGTGGCTAAGGCTGCCTCGAATCCCTCAAGGACTTGCTTAGGCCGTTTAAATGGATTTGATTGGCATTAATTCTTAAAAACAATGATTTATTAATAAATAAGAACTCTAAGAATGCCTAGTACTTGTTCAGTGCTTTATAGTTTTATTTTTGCTTTATTCTTTTCAAAGGGCTTTTTTTTTTTTTAAAGATTTTATTTATTTATTTGAGAGAGAGACAGTGAGAGAGAGCATGAGCGAGGAGAAGGTCAGAGAGAGAAGCAGACTCCCCATGGAGCTGGGAGCCCGATGCGGGACTCGATCCCAGGACTCCCAGGATCATGACCTGAGCCGAAGGCAGTCGTCCAACCAACTGAGCCACCCAGGCGTCCCTTCAAAGGGCTTTTTAAAACTGGGGCTCACAGTGTACCGGGAGGCATAGGAAGATGGGGGAGGGAGGGAGACATCCTCCTAGAGTATCAAATGTACTCAGTGTGTGGGGGGGTGGGGGGGACAGCATATTTTTTATTAATAAAACAAACTTGAATGTATTATGAGGTAGAATATAGAATTGTGTGGGTTCTTTTTTTTTTTCCTTAAGATAAAGTGTGAGACTTCAAAGCTATTTCGAGGTTGAGATCCACCACTTTGGGCTCTGCCCCAGATGGCTGTCACAGAACAAGCACATTCGTGTCTCTTCGGCTCAGCACCCCCTGCAAAGCGTGTAGGGAAGGAGTGGTTACAAATTCTGCAGACGAGGAAACTCTGTATTGCTCGGGTCAGCCCAGATCTTGGCTGCAGAATGAGTCCTCAGATCCAGGATTTCTGGCTCCTTCCACGCCCATGGGAACGGCACCCCCCGTTAGGCAGGGGCAGGGGGTAGCCGTGCCAGGTGCCGTGCTAGGTGCTGGGGTGTGCGGTAGTGATTGAGACGGGGTCCGGAAAGATAGAAAACCCCCCACTTCGACATCTGCTGAGCCTGAGTAAAACCCGTTGCACGGAGTCAACTTCATCCCCATGCCCTTGGGTCACACCTTTCATGAACACTCCCTTCCCCAATCCCATAATGGTCCGGTCCGTTCACCTAAGTTTCTGCCTCTGTTTCCCCACATAGCAACAGAATTCCCCACTAGACTTGAAGCGCTTTCATTCCGTTGCTTTGCTGGGGCACGACTCCTGGCCCAGAAGAACAGATTCTACACCCCCAAGCGCTAGGAGGGCTCTGGCTCTTGTTGGAATCCCAGCTTTGCCTTGTCATCCTCTTCCAGGTCGTGGCTTTTTTTTTTATTTTATTTTTCCTTCACAAGAGCCATATCTACAGCCCACAGAAGCCTCCCCAGACACACCTTGTGTCTGTCCTAAGGGCAGGGAGCCCGGAGTCCACACCCTGTCTGCCACTTAGCATGTGTGGCGACGTTGGAACATTCCTCAGCCTCTCCACTGCGTCAGGTGCCGCCACCGCCCATAAAATAAGAATAGGACACCTTCTTACGGTCTCAGTGGGAGGATGGAACCAGCTCACGCGGGCTGTCACGCACGAGGTGCTCCGGCTGCCTTGGCTCTCCCACACACAGTGAGCCGACGTCCCGACCTGGAGATCTTCAGTTAGGACAGGTCTGGACACTGGCAAGAGCTAGCGGTGGGGAGGTGGGCTGTGGGGCTGGAGGGCTCTGGAGCTCCCATCCAGCTGTGTGTCTTGGTGGCTCTGCACACCGTTCTCTTTAACTTCTGCCTCCAAATAAAATGCTGTCGTGGGACCCCTGGCCCGCTTTCTGGGGCAGACCCCACTGTTTCCCGCTCTCAACAGAGCAGCGGTGATGCTCTGCCCCAGCCTGCGGAACGAAGCTATTTATAGCAACCATCATTAATTCTCCATTGCCGGTTCCCCAGAGTCTCACCTGTTCCCCGCACCTCCTGAAGTTGACTTCAGAGGGTTTTCTGAGAGTTCTTTGTAATATTAGTTAACATGTACAGGAAAGCCCCAAGGTCATGTTCCACTCTTGGCACCCTTCACTTTAGATTGGAGAAATCCCCTAAAACTCTCATTAGCGGAGGCCGCCTCACACCTATGAAACTTTAAAAATATCTGGCTAATCAGGCACTTTGCACACCTCCACGCGGGCAGAGAGAAAGCCTTTGCTCGCCTCCTCATCCCCTCTCCCGGCATCACATCCGTGCAGACAAGAGCTGTCAAAATCTGACTTCCAATGGTATTTAAAATAAAATGAAGGGAACTTGTTCTCTGAAACCAGTATTACCACTTAAAGAGAAACTGGGCGTAAGTGGCAGGAAGCCCAGCATCTCAGGGAAATGGCTTTCAGGAAGACCCTCCTTGTTCTGATTCCTTTTTGCCTAGGAGCCGATCACAGGAATTTAAAGGGATATTAACCCCAACAATGGGAAAATAAAATCACCACCTACCGAGTGCTTCCCACATGCTAGGCACCACGAACACTGGTCAGTCACTTTGTCTCTGCGTCCACCAAAACCCCTGAAAAGTAAACCCCAGGATGTGTACCGGGACACTGATGCTAAAAAGGGTTAAGTAGTGTTCTCCAACGAGCATAGCCGGTATGTGGTTCAGCCATGGTTCTCACCAGCGTGCGTCTGTCTGTCTCTAACACCCACGCCCGTGCTGGAATGTCCTACCGCCGCCCAC
Organism: Enhydra lutris kenyoni; assembly: GCF_002288905.1. Lineage (NCBI taxonomy): Eukaryota > Metazoa > Chordata > Mammalia > Carnivora > Mustelidae > Enhydra > Enhydra lutris. The sequence goes on along the minus strand of NW_019154129.1, from coordinate 9,211,285 downwards.
GTGAAGTGTAAATTTCCAAGACAGACCGTCCTCTCCACGCCAGTGAGACAGAGCTACTCCATTGTGAACTTGTGAGCCGCATAGTACTGTTGTCAGAATCATCTGGGGGTGTTTATCCAACATACATATTCCTGAAGCCCACCTGAGAAGGGCTGAATTTGAACTTCGGAGGAGGACATGGGAGTCTGGTCTCACCAAGCACGTCCGAGGGATCCTTGTTCATGCCGATGCTTGAGAACCACTCTTCTGTGTCTAAGCTGGTTTGCAGGGATGCCCCCAAGCTGGGCTGTGTGTGAGCCTCACATGTTCTCCGCAGGACACAGGATGCTCCTTGTCCACCGACTCTCCAGAAATAGGCTGCGCTGGCGGGGGGAGGAGAGGAACACTTACCAGTCAGTGAGATGAGTTCATCTACTCCAAAAGGTGCCCCAGCCAGAATTGGGGAACGAGGATAAATGGCCCAGGGCGATGTCCGTTTGTGAGAACTCACAGGAAGCAGTCTCTTGAGGTTAAAACGGCAGCAGGTGCCATAGGCAGTGTGGACGCCAGAACCCCAGGTTCCAAACGGGTGGCACGGAAAAGGGGGAGGCACTGGGATTAAGGAGAGAGCTTGCCCAGAGTGCAGGAAGGGACTGGGGTCTGGAAGGGACCCAGGAGAAAGACTAGTCAACCCAAGAGGTAAATAACTAGCAGGAGGCTTGCAACCAGGGAAGGGATATGGCCCGGAAAGAGCGCTGTGTGCGGTGGGGAGCAGGTGCGGCTGACAGCAGTCCAGACCCAGTGAGAAGCCTTCATCTGCGAATTCCGTAATCGCCACGGAGCCGCCGCTGGGTTGTGCTCTAAGGCACAGTCTCTGTCCTGACAGAAGTCCCAATCTGGTTGAGGGACAAACTTATAAGCATGAAGCAGTGTAATAAGCACTGTGCTAGAAATAGAGGCAAGAGGACCTTGAAGGTGCAGAGGAAGGACGCCCAACCCAGAGAATGTCAGTCAAGGAAGACTTTCTGGAGAGGGTGATACCCGAGCTTTTTCTGTTCCAACTGGAGTTGATGGGGAGAAAAAAGAAAAGGAGGGGGTACAGATCCAAAGCCAGTAGAAGTGGTTGACTTTCCTAATGATGTCTAGCCTCACGCAAAATTGGCTGGGGTAGGGAGGTAAGACTAACACCATTTTGGGGGGGCAACAGGGCAGGAGAGGGAAAGCCTCAGTGGACCCACGTGCAAGGAAATCAAGAAAGCAGAGTAATTCAAATACCGCATTTGTAACAATTAGGTAATGACACGGGCGGTTCGTTCCGCAGGACTCGGAGGAGATTAACGGCAGGCAAGGCGCGTCCGCAAAAGTGCACCAGGCAGTACCCTGGTGAGGGGCGAATTTTTATATTGGTCAGGTTGCCTGCAGACCACACTTGGTCTGTGAAATCTTGGTCACTGTGTCAGATCCCACTGTCTTCTTGGATGTCGAGAGACCTAGGGGTGGTTGACTTAAAGGCGAGTTTGTATTATTAGGCACATAAAACCAGCATGTCCCAAATAGTCTTCTCTTGAGCCATGATTTCCTTCAGGGTCAAGGTTACTTTGAACACGGAAGACAGTATAAGTTGGTTACATACTAACTCCTTGCATTTGATGCAAATCGTCTTCCTGCTCCAAGTTAACCCTTCCAGTGTATCTGTCCATTCTATCATGGCCTTGAGAGGAGGCAACCTCCACTGGTAATATTTACTCTAAGTTACTTAAGTGCGATTAATGAAATCGAGTCTATTATATTGAGTGATAATAGAAGATGAGCATTCAGATGGTTATCATCCATTTAATAGACTTTCAATGTGATTTGAACCGTATGCAGAAAAGATAACAGGGCTTCTTAATCCACAGACTCCTAGAAGGCCCATAAGCCCCCCAAGGGGGCTCCTCCCAGGAAATGAATCATTTCCTATAGTGATTCCTATAACGTGTCCCCTCCCAGGAAATGAATCATTTCCTATAAACACATCCTCAAATGTAAGTCTTGCACACCAGTGCGCACACATTCTCATTCAGACACACAAGGCTAAAAGCCATGGGTTTAGGGGATGAGATCAAGTAATGCTTTTGATGCATTTTCTCCAGAATACTGTCTTGGAGGTATCTCATTGAAGCCGGCGTTATTTTCCCGGTTCCTTTCGGGGAAGCAGGGTTTGATGAGTTATGATGAAGGGGAGTAAGGGTCCACATTGTGCCACATCCAAGCGTTACATAGGCAGATCTGTTTGATAACTGCCCCATCAGGGGAGGTCCACAGAGATACCAAGAGTTTGGCAGAGAGACCTAATGGAGCTGCTTCTGGGTAAGAAATAGAATTAAGTAGACATGAATTGAAATGCAAAATGTTTGATTTGCATTGGATTGAACAGAAAGGGTCCTTTATGCGCATTCGGTACCCATGTACAAGTTGATGTTGATGGCAAACACATTTGGCACTGGCCCACTTGGGGTTTGCAAAAACGGAGGCATTCCGTTTTGCAAACGGCCCACAGATACATTAAATAACCCATTTCATGATGGACATCTGGACTCCTCAGACCTGCCAAAAGTGAATGGGCTCACTGCCACCTTCCAGCTTTATGGTGGGGAACGACTCCCTTCACACGTGAGAGGCGTCCCTCCGCAGCAGCAGCACCATGGCGGGATGGGGGCCTCATCTGCCCAGAGCGCACGCGTTCGTTTTGACTTTGGCCGTGTCCAAGCCACTGGCCGCGTGTGCCGTACCTCGCACACCTGGGGAAGAAGCGAGCCTTGTTAATTAAAGCAGAACATTGTAAGGGGTCCTGACACCCGATTCTCTCTCTCTGTGGTCACCTGAATGGTGGCTAAACTCATGAGGCAAGATACATGGGTAAGTAGAAAGATCTGGAAGGATTCTTTAATGTAGTATTTTATGAAAAAAAAAAGAGAGAGAGAGAGAAGGGAAAAACAGGCTTGGCTGAACATACCATATCACACACGGTGGGACGGGAAGCAGAAGTAATTTACTATGGAGTTAGTTCAAGCATCATTTCCAGCTGCCGCCCACCACCACCCCCCGCAAGAGAAGGATGTGATAAAGTCCCTGGTCAGGTACACTCAGGATAATTCACTCCAACTTACTCGGCTCTGTATGTCACTTCTCGTCCATCATCTTTTGTGTGTGTTAAACGGATCCCAGCCCGGAGTGTTTGAACAGAAGCTCACAGTAAAAGCAGACAGAGTTTCCGTTCGCCACCTAGTGGCCAGCAGAGCAGCAACCCACCTCCCATTTTGTCGCGCCAAACCCGGGGCTGGAATGGCAGGCTACCCGCGAGGCCGTTAAGGTACTAGAGCTCAGATATCAAGGTTTGCTTCCCAAGTTTCAGTTCAAATAGAACGGTTGAAATAAGAAGAATGAGGGGCGCCTGGGTGGCTCAGTGGGTTAAGCCTCTGCCTTCGGTTCAGGTCATGATCCCAGGGTCCTAGGATGGAGCCCCACATTGGGCTCTCTGCTCAGTGGGGATTCCCTCCCACCCCCCGCCTGCCTCTCTGCCTACTTGTGATCTCTGTCAAATAAATAACTAAAATCTTAAAAAAAAAAAAAAAAAAAAACGAAGACCTAGGATATCTGTAAGTGATGACCTCTTGACCACTTGAGCTCATTCCATTTTCTGCCAGGTGTTCAAACAAAATGCAAAACCCGTGGCAGGAAAGGAAGGGCGGGGGTTATTTTTAAGAGGCCCCAGTACAAAGAAAGTTGAGGTTGTGAACGTAATATTTTTAATTCTTGTACACAAACGGTGGCCTCTGAAATGGATGTGCTATAATAATCATGAAATCCATGTAAGAAGGGTTGAGTACCTACTAGGTGCTTAGAACTGTCCTAGGTGGGGCGCCTGGGTGGCTCAGTGGGTTAAAGCCTCTGCCTTCGGCTTGGGTCATGATCCCGGGATCCTGGGATCGAGCCCCACGTCGGGCTCTCTGCTCAGTGGGGAGCCTGCTTCCTCCTCTCTCTGCCTGCCTCTCTGCCTACTTGTGATCTCTCTTCCTCTCTGTCAAATAAATAAATAAAATCTTAAAAAAAAAAAAACTGTCCTAGGTGATTTGCATATGTCACTCATCACAGGACATACGACCCAGGCTGACCATGGACTTCAATGTCTGTTCAGCCTAATCGGCACCCCCTACAGATTCCCCAGTCAGAAAACCCCCTGCACTACTGCTTCTCAGACTCTCTATGGAGAAAGACGTCCTTGTTATTATTTTATGCATCTGTATGCCAATGCTTTTATTTAAAAAAAAAGTTACTAGAAAAAGTAAAAGATACCATATATAAGCCCATGTTTATTGATGTTTATTATTAGATTCAACAGATATAAAAATTCCTCTGTCAAATTCCTATAAATTTTCTGCATACGTAGAGTTTCGGCATTGACTTAGCTGCAGACCAGTAAGAATGCATAGGCTGGAACTGGTTCTCAGGCTCCGTTGAGTAGAGCTGATCCACAGAGTCCTTGTCAGGCATCTCCCAGTTCCTGAACATCTTCCATGACTGGGACAACCTGCCTCACGAGGCAACCCGTACCACTGCCAGACTGCTCTGATGACCAGAGACCAAAGTCTGCTCCTCTGTGTTCATTGGCCAGGGTTCCACATGTGACCCACACTCAGCAAGATGTGTCTTGTTTCAGTTGTGGCTTTTCAGGTACATGAGGATAACTGCTTTATGACCACATTCTGACTTCTCCTCTCCTGGTCACACACACTTGAGTCTGCAATGCCCACTGAGTCCAGCCTTCAGAATCTCTGCGGCAGAGGGCAGAAAACTTCCACCCAGAAAGCCTCCACCCCACTGGCTTGCTTCTTGGCCACCTGTCTCTGATTCCTCCAGAAGAGCAGGGAAGAGGGATCTGATGATGGTTCAGGATGCAAATATCACTTGGCCAGATCTACGGTGGTCATGTGCATCGTGGAGTTCAGAGGCAAGCATGCAGAAGACACTACCGTCTTGTTGTCTCCCCTCATGCAGATAGAGCATAAAAGGGTCATGTGCTGTCTGATCTCACAAGGACATTCAGAATGGTGCTCTGTTGTCTTCCATTAGCTGGAAAGTCACTGCTCTGAGTTCCTGTACCATATGGATGGGCAGATATGGCAAGATCCATCGATGCATATTTATACATAAAGGAGGAGGTCGAGAACTTGACTAGGATTCAAGCAGAAGCCAGAAACTCCAGGGAAGCTCTCCTAAATTCCTTCATGGAGGTTCCTTGGCCTTGACCTAGCTAGTGGCAAAATCATACTCCAATTTTCACTCCCTCTGCCTCTTTGTCTATGAGACTGCGCCAATCACTCAACATCCTTGTGCCTTCATTTCCTCTTCTGGGAGGGAAAACGATAAAGCTCAAAGAACTTACTCACAGGGTGGTTATGACAGTTCAATGAGTTGTAATAAGACGATACATCCCATGAACGTTGAACTTCTCTTAACCTTGGGCATGAATGCTTATGATGATTTGATTATAACGTAATCTCCCAAGGAACTTTGAGAAGAGAATGATGAGTGGGAACGGTGTGGATACTCTTGGAACGTCTCATCGAAATCATGAAATACCATCTTGATGGCACGCATACCCCTAAAACTTACTGTGTGTTACAACTGTCAAGAAGTGGAAAGGGAAATTCACCTTTTTGGTTCCGAGGGTGACCTTTCTCTTAAGTTAGCCCAAACGCACATTACTTTACCGTGATGCTGGTGGGTGCAGCAGTGGACAGTTGTCGCTTGGGCTTATTGTCTTATGAAAACATCCCAGTTTTAATTCATCCTGACATTTCCACCAGCCAAACCGCCCAAGTGGCTTTTGTTTGTGTTTTCCTAAGCATATCCCATCATTCTGTAGTTGGATGCTACTCTTTGGAGGAGTCAGTGGAGAATCTTACATGTATCCCTACTCAGTTTTATCTCAGATTTGGCCCACTGCTTCCAAATATCTTAATTAGTATTGAAGAGAGGTGTCACTGAGGCCAGTTTTATACACCTTGTTTTTTAGCCACAAAACTCGATTCTGGCCATCAAACTCATATGTGAACTGCAAGAATTTATAGAGATGACAATGGAGCTTTCTAGAAGAAGGGGAAGGGAGCAGCATCTTGCCCACTGGGCTTCATGAATCCCCCACAATTGGAGAAGAATTCTAACTATACTTCCATAGCCTTACTGTTATTTTACCAGTGGAGAAACTGAGGCCAAGAGATCATGTAAGGGTTGTCCAAAATAATGCAGCTAACTTAGAGCATGCCTCCATTGTTTTTGCATCTCTTAGGAAACTGGAAAATGGAATATCACCTTACCTTGGGCCAAACCCTTAAAAGTCGGGATCTATCAGCTTGGAGATTTATCTGTGGAGGGGTCAGAGCCAGCCTCTGAAAGGTTAAGCCTTTAATCAGATCACAGAGTTGATCCCTCACAGGTCAAGTGGATTCCTATAAAACGTGCTCATGCGTCATTAACCACCCGCCCAATACTGTATGTGTGCAACGATGGTCGTTTAAATGGGATTTGGTCACAAAAATAGTGCAGAGAGGAGTGGTTTGAGTTGGGACCTCAATGCAGTGGCAGTGTTTTCTTAGGTATTTATGACTTATTCATAAAGGTCTTCTCACTCCAGAGGCTCTGCTCTTAACCAGTATGTCTTCTGCTTCCCAGCATGCTTGCTGCTTTATAAATAAGACAGTTAGCAAAGGGAGCGGGTGAGGAGCTAACCGTTAGCAAAGGCTTAATATATTCCACGAAACTGCCTCAGGAGTTTGATATTAATCAATGCATACAACCTTTCCAATCACCCTTGGAGACGCTGAGATGGGCTGTTGCAGTAGAAGTATCTTAACCATCATATATAGTAAATATATTCTTATGTAATATAATAAATATATTCTTTTCCCCACAATCATTTTTAGAGTCTACAAAAATGTTTCAATTTCTTGGAAAACCAAGAGGGGAAAAAAATGAACTTTTAGGTTAAAGAAAATGTCTTCATATATAATATTAATAGCTTTGTCTTTATACCAACCCAGTCACAAAATATGTCATTGAATACTTTCAATGAAGGCCTACTAAAGTCACAAGTGGCTTAGCATGCACAAACAGGGCTACAAGGTAGAAGTAGGACCATGTGGCAGAAAACAAAGCTGGGCTCCAGGAGGCTGAGCTCCCACGTCCTTGACTGCCAACACACAGCTGACCAGCCTGCACGCATGTGGAGTGCTGTGAGCTCCAAGGTCAATGGCCTTTGTGACCAATGTCTCCCTGGACATGGCAGGAAGGTTCCCTTTTGGAGGCCCCTTCCCGGGGGCATGAATAAACATGCCAACCCCAGCTCCATGTGCCACCAGCTCATGAGATTAGGGGACAGGGAAAACAACATCTACGACTACAACTTTGTTTCTACCATCTGGAAAGGCAGGGAGAAAAGAGTGAGCTAGAGGGGGTGTCCTTAGCAAGGAGCTTGGAGCTGAGCAAGCAATACCCATCTTCAGGGTCTTTGTTTTTCTCAAGGAAAAAAAAAAAATTCTCTGCCCACACTCCAGGCCAGCTGTCTACAATGATAAATGATGGGCCTTTCTTTAAATTTCCTTTCTGCTCAGCATGAGGACTGGCCAGTGTGGATATGCACCCGACACGGATAAATGGCTTTGGCAAGCCCACCAGATTGTCCACGTGGCAACAGATGGTCCAGCTCAAAGCTTTTGTTGTGCTAATGTTGGAACTTGCTGCTACCTGAAGCAGTTATCATTTCATAAACAATGATGCTGCCACCGCTCTGTGGATAAATTGTCCTTTATACTTTGCAGGGCCCACCATGGATGCTGACAGCTTCATGATGGTAGAAGAGAGCCCCCAGTCACTCAGCTGCTGTGGTGGGAGCAGGAAACCGAGTTGGGGGTTGAAAGGGAGCATGGAGACTAGCGTTCGTTGGCTTCTAGTCATGGCTACCTGGACATCTGAGGGTCTACCCTGAACTGTGGTCAATGAGAACAAACGAAGTTTCTCCTTTGTCTGAGGGTCAAAGGGACCCTAAAAGACAAACTGTCCCCTTGGCATTTCCTTTGGCATGGACTCACTCTAGATGCCCTTTTGCAGAAACCATCATAACGAACAGATAGGGGAGACATTCGGATTTTTTAAGTACCTACTATGTCCAAAGTGCTATAATAACATTATTACTACTTAATTATTGCTGGTTGTAGTGGTAATGAGTAACTTTAATAAGGATCTTGTTAAATCCTAGGCACTGTGCTGAGCCCTTGACATAAATCATCTCTTAATTGTTTCGAGGAACCCACGAGCAGCTGAGCGGCGGTGTGCTGGTCAGCCCTTCCTCGCACAGGGGCAGTGGAGGGCGGAGGCCTGCTTTGTAGTGTTTGCTGATTCTTGTGATGTCAGTATTTAAGCTAAGAACAATTTAACAACCTGTTCACAAAATTCCTAAGTGTGCAATAATCCGCTCTCATGAGCCAGTGGAAGCCAGTTGTGGAACATCCCTGGAACAGAGGTTCAGAAAGGTGACTTGCCCAAGATCACCCAGCTGCTAAGGGACAGAGCTGAGCCGTCTGCCTAGGAACACGGACTCCCACCCATCTCTTATGCATTCTACTCTACAGGCTCACCTTTTTTGATTGTGCTTTGTTTAATTGGGCTTTATAGGTCCTGTGATTTTTGCAAATTGGAGGTTTCTGATAACCCTGTGTTGAGTCAGTCTGTTGGTGCTTTTTTTCCAACAGCAGTTGCTCATTTCGCGTCTCTGTGTCTCCTTTTGGCAGTTCTCGCGATATTTCAAACTTTTCCATATTGTTACGTTTGTTATGTCGACCTGTGGTCAGTGGTTACAACTTGCTGAAAGCTCAGGTGATCATTAGAACTTTTTTAGCAATAAGGTATTTTTTGATGAAGGTATGTGCAACGCATTTAAAAGCTGGAATGAATAGCTTTTCACATCTTAGTTTGCTCTTGGGTGGAAAACCTCAGAAATAAAGACAATAAATATCCTACAGAAATCCCTATCTATTGGTGGGATTTTAGGCATTGGTCATCATGGGTGAGACTTTAGGGACAGCAACCTCACTCGGTACCTCAAGTCATACCACAAACGTCCCTGCAGAAGGACTCCCTAACCCCAGATGATTAGGTTAGAAGTTATTGCATTTTAGACTGTAAAAGAGATTCAGAATCTTGAAAGCGTTTCAAGGTGAAGGCAGAGTATTCCCAATAGACATTCCCCATAAAATACTTCATCTTCTCCCTAAATAATTCCAGAAAGCCCACCCATGCCTATAATAGTCACTGTGGCCAGAAGCCACATATTATATGTGAAGATATAGTGAATCTAGGATTTGCCCACCACCCACTCCAAACCCTTGGCCTCCTCTGTGACTGGGCAGAATTTTCTAGAAAGAATAGTGAAATCCATGTAAAACTTGTTCCCAGTGGATATCTGTCTCTCTCATTACACTTGATCTTAGCCAAAAGGGCGAGAAGAGATCTGTCTCTCTCATAAATCACAAGTTCCTATAGCCTCATTAACACATGGTGATGGATGGATGGATGGATGGATGGATGGATGGATGGATGGATGGATGGAAGGAAGGAAGGAAGGAAGGTGGGCATTGTTACTAAAGGGTCAAAAAAGCAGATCAGAAATTGAACCACCATATTTGCTGGTATACAGGAAGCAGAGGTATAGGGAAAAAAATCCTAATTTTATAAGGATTTTTTGAGGAGACTAAAGAAAGGAGGACGGTGTGCATTTCATCTCCCATGAGTTCAGAGTGATTTTCAATGGAGTTTATAGTAAAAGCATTATTTTGCTTGTGCTATCGCAACCGTTCATAATGAAACGATACAAACTTCTTTCCACCACTAAAGACCAAATTGCTATTTTATGTCTGTTTGATTCTCTGTAGCCCATGCACACTGTGGGCACCCTGGATGAGGAGTGGTTTTTAGCACCGGTTTAAATGCGTGGAGACCACCTACAAATACAGTGCCCCATCTTTAAGGGATACTGCAGCCCCCAAACTCTCTGATTATTTGAGCCTTTTTTCCCCCCTTCATAGGAGCATGAACTATTCGCGCAAACCTAAGGCCCATAGCTGGGGTTGGTTTTGTCCGCATGCTTTGTGTCCCCAGCCCAACCACAACCAGGAACCCATCAGATCTGAAACACGTACCCCTCGCCTGGTGCCAGGCCTCCACGTGCTGCGCTACTGTTACAGACTTTGAGTCTGCGGGGAAGGGGGGCGGGGCTGTCAGTGACGAGTCCCCGCCCCCCCCCACCAGGTCCAGAGGATGTAGGCCCCGCGCTGTGGGTACTATCAGCAGGTAGCAGGCTGCATGGTTGGCTTCTGAGTTATGGCTGTGGTCACCAGATCTCTTTGCTGTAGCATCCTGTGTGTGTAGGTGATAAATCTTAGGGACCCCAGGGGAACACAGCCAAGCTTCTCTCCTCTGGCCCATTATTTTTCTCCTACATCATTTAGAAGAGTGCAGGTCTGGACTTTATTATTTTTTTCTTTTTTGGTTGGTCATGGATGTTTTCTTCAGCTTCTTGCCACATTTTTCTCCATGTTCAGTTTTTACAATAGAGTATGTTCTTAGAATCTGACTTACTTACTAGAAGATGATTCAAATACTTGGATTTGTTCTCTCTACAAATGAGAGTGAGGAAGTCCCGTCATATGCAGTTCCTGTCTGCAAAGGAAGCAGCGGGGAAAGGAGGCAATGTCTGCTAAGAACCTACCATGAGCCCAAATCTACACTTTGTTCTGCAAAGTTGGAAGCATGTCACGGTGATCGAGGGCCTCTGTGCTCCAAGTCAGGGGTCTGGATTCCCCTCCCAGCTCCTCTGGCAGTTACGTGTGTTAGGCAAATGATTTGATTTCTTCAGCTTTCAAATGGGCATAATACCGACCCCTACTTCAGAGGATTATTTTTAGTGAGACAAAGTTTGCACAACATGCAATTAACCTTTAAGAGAAAAAAAAAGTAGCATTGAGTTCATTCAGAACATTGTACAGCCCTCCATTTTATTTAGCCCCAAAACATTTTCATCACCCTCAGTAGGAAAACCCAGACCCATTAAACATTCCCTGTTTCCTCCTGCCCCAGCCTCTGCTGACCACTGATCGTCTTTCTCTTGTGATGGATGTACCTGTTCTGGGCATTTCACATAAATGGAACCATACAACATGTGACCTTGTGTCTAGCTTCCTTCATGTAGCTGTATGAAGGTTCAAGCTTCATGCATGTTCAATGAATATCAGTACTTTGTTCCTTTTCTTGGCTGTGTAATATTTCATTACATGGAGAGACCACATTCTGTTCATCTGTTCATCCATTAATAGATATCTGAGGTTTTCCATCTTTCTGCAAGTGTGAACATTTGTGGGTCATTATTTAGATATGCCTTTTCGATTCTTGGGGGTTTATACAATTAGTTCTCATTATGCATTGTAGTTATGTTCTATGAAGCTGCAGGGAACACTGAATTAGCAAATAACTAAGTCCTTGTTCCTAGCGGAAACAGATAGATACGTATCACGCAGAGTATAATCTTAAACCCCAAAAACGTTTTATCCTGGCAGATTCTATTTTCTATTTTCTTTATTTTACAGAGGAGAAGATGGGTTCGGAAGAGCTAAGTGACTTAAGCCTCCTGCTGGACTGACCCCAGTCAAACGGCCCCAGAGCTGGAGCTCCCTGCTCGCCATGGCCCCACCCCTCCTACCTCCACCCTCTGACCATCTCCATAGGAGAACTGAAACACGAGGACACGCATCACTTTGTCAGACCTCAGCTGGGAATGTACCAGGTGAGCAACTTAAATTTTTGCCACTACGCGTGTGTCCACACATTGCCACGTGTGTTGATTTGGGGCTTACAAATGAATTTTTGTGAATAGACAAATTTGCCAACACAGAATTTCTCCATAAAAATGGATTAACCAGGGGCGCCTGGGTGGCTCAGTTGGTTGAGCAACTGCCTTCAGCTCAGGTCATGATCCCGGACTTCCAGGATCGAGTCCCACATTGGGCTCCCAGCTCCTTGCGGAGTCTGCTTCTCCCTCTGACCCTCTCCTCTCTCATGCTCTCTCTCACTCATTCTCCCTCAAATAAATAAATAAAATCTTTAAAAAAAAAAAAAAAATGGATTAACCATACATACCCAAAAGCGGAATTACTGGGTCTCATGGTAGTTCTACACATAGAATTCTTTTCTTCTTTCTGAAGAACCACCAAACTGCTTTCCATAGTGGTTGTGCCATTTTACAGGCCCATAGGATTCTTTTGTAATGTTTTATTTAAATTCAATTTAGTTAATATATAGTGTATTATTAGTTTCAGGGGTAGAATTTAGTGATTCATCGGTTGCGTTTAATGCCCAGTGCTCATGACATCACGTGCCTTCCTTCATGCCATCACCCAGTCACCCCTTCCCCCCACCCTCTCTTCCAGCAACCCTTAGTTCATTTCCTAGAGTTAAGAGTCCCTTATGGGTTGCCTCCCTCTCTGTTTTTGTCTTACTTTGTTTTTCCTTCCCTTCCCCTGTGTTCATCTGTTTTGTTTCTTAAATTCCACACAGGAGTGAGATCATATGGTATTTGTCTTTTTCTGACTAACATTTCACTTAGCATAATACCTTCTAGTTCCATCTATGTCATTGCAAATGGCAAGATTTCATTCTTTTTGGCAGCTGAATAATATTCCGGGGTGTGTGTGTGTGTGTGTGTGTGTGTGTGTGTGTGTGTGTGTACATCTTACCCATCCATCAACGGACATCTGAAGCCCATAGGACTTTTAAGCTCAAATTTCTGGTTATTATAAACAACAGAATTAGGAAAAAGCTTTTGTGCATAAAGATTTGTGGGAATCAATGATTATTTCCAAAAACTTGATTGAAATGGGATTGCTGAATCAAAGTATTTTTTTGATACTTTTATGGCAGGTTGATAAGTTAATACTCATTGGGCACCGAGAACAGGGCCTGGCAAATAGCATTATTTATCGTGAATTAAATGAATTAAATAAATCGTGCCACCAGCTAGCTGCCAAGCTCAATTCTTCCCCACTCCCAGGAGAGAAGCTCACAGACAGTGCAGGTGAGCTGGGCCCTCGGGGGGCTCTGATACAAGACAGAAAATGGTCAGTCCTCTTCCAAAGCCAGACTGTGTTCAGCCAGGGGGTACATTTCAGCTGTTTTCATATTTGCATACATACAGCTGGTGCCCACCCACTCAATATCCACTCAAGAATTCAATCTATCATCTCTTTAAAACTTAAGTCATTTTCTTCATAATGTACTAATACAGGCTCATTACGGAAATCTGGGGACACACTGATAAAGGCCGTGAAGATAGTTATGACTCACCTGGAATCTCACACCCTTGCCTTCTGTTCCACTTCCTTTCTCTGTTTAAAGCAATTAAAAATCATAACATGTGTGCGGGTCTGAAGCTGTTAGTTTCCACTCAACGTTCTGTGAGCATGTAATTCATGTCACTTCAAGGCTTCAGGATCCTGATTTCTAAGGAAGGCCTGGAGTTTCCGTGTGTGTTTATACCACACCTTGAGAATTCTCCCATCGCCGACTATTGTTTGCAAATGTCTGTTACCGTGAACAACACAATCATGGCGCTCTTTGGCCATAAAGACGGGTGTGAATCGGTGGTGACTTCTGGAAACTTGATAGAAACAGAGTTGTTGAGTCAAACGTTTATGTTTTAGTACTTTTTACATGGCCCTATTAACTCAGAGAGTAGTTTTCATTTTTCTAAATGTTGTTATTTTAGTTTATGTCCTCTGGACCAGAGTTCGTTACATTCAGATTTGACGCATGCCTCTTTTTTCAACAACTCCTATTCTGCTTTGCCGTTCTGCAGTCACTAGTGATACCATTCCATTAATACCTTTCTCCCCCAGCTGCATGTGAACCCCACAAGGGGTGAATCGGATCCATCCATTCCTGTGGATCCCACTGTCCGGTAGAGTTTGCACTTAGTAAGTGCCCAGGAAATACCAGACGCACGAATAGATACATCGTTCTTGACTTTGTATCAGTTTTCATCGCAATGAAATTACATGTTACGAGTCCCAGCATCTTCACCTTCAGTGCAGCAGGAATTATGAATAGAGAAATTATCTTAGTGTAATCACTGAACATGGAGATCCTTCAATTACTAGGAACATGAGAAATTTTCCTATTCTCATTTATTCTTCTTCTTTGGTAAATGCTGATTCTCGCTCTTCACTGATTCTCGCTCTTCTTTGGTTCCTCACCTGATGACCTGAACACAAATTCAGTCCACGTTTCCTGAGTATCTATCTCCACATTGAGCCCCACACTCTTCCCGATGCTTTTATAAAACCCTTTTACTGGGTTTACTAGGTTCTCATGCATAGGGTGCAAACCTAATTTCTCGTGCTATTTGCATAAGAATCATAGATCAGTCCTCTTTTCATTTCTCAAATACGCATTTCACGGTGCTGGGGCATCGTGAGCACAGTCAGCTGGCTTTCTGTCATCCTTGAGTGTCGAATTCTTGGCATGAACTTGGGAAAAGAAAGTTGGAAGAAGCAGGCAACTGATTGTATTCCCTTATGGAGTCTCACAGTCCAATGCGACCAGGGCTCAAATCCCAACTAGCCCACGGCAGACTGTAGGACTCCAGCGGCTGCTCTTCCTTTATTTCCCTCATTTGTAAAATGCAGAATAAGAATAAGCCCTGAAAGGTCGTTTTGAGATCAAATGAGATAAGGGAAGGAGGAAGGAAAGAAAAATGGAAGGAGGGAGAGAGGGAAGAAAGGAGACAGGGAGGAAGAAGGAAGAGAGGAAGGAAGGGCATGTCTTCCTCCTCATCAGTGTGGCTCCTGTTTGAGCACTTCCACATGCTCACGGAGCATGTCCCCTCCCTTCCAGAACAGTCTATAATCTATCACTGTTGTCTTCCTTTGGAAGCTGTTATGAGGAGTTTTAACAGTCTCCATTCTCTGTTTGCTGGAAGCTGATGGAAGAACTCTCCCCAGCTCCAATATTAGAACTTGTAGAAAATCGATACAAGGGTATAACATCCTTCACCATCATACTTGGTAATAAAGCCTAACTAGAAAATGTGCAGAAACTTCATGCGTCCGGCGCATTCTGCCGGCATGAGAATCAACCCGGTGTATCCAGGAGTGATTCCTCTCATTGATTGATCAAAGCATGAAGAGGAAGGCACTGTGTGTCAGCCCTCATTAAAAATGGAAACCTCGTCTCCAACTTCTGACTTGAAAAACTGAACATATAGAAGGAGAAAGTAGAGGATGTGCCTGAATTTGGGTTTTTTTTTTTTCCCTTTCCTCTTATGTCTTTAAGAAACATGCTCTAAAGACAGTCCTCTTAATGCCAACAGAAGGCCTCACAGTTCTGAGCCTTTTATAAATGACATTTGTCCAATAGTCTGATATACTAAGCGTGATTGAAAACAACAATCAGGCCACAAGTGATACCCAGGAAAACACACACACACACACACACACACACACACACCAACAACAACAACAAAAGCATTAAGAAACGAGACAGCTTTCCAAGGCTATGAAAACTTATCCAAAAGGAAATATATCACTCAAATATTTACAAAATTGCCGGTGCAATTCAGCCTTCTCAGTAGCAACGATTTTTATGTCCTAAAGAGAGTTTGTATCTAGAGGTAATTGTGTTCTGCAGCAGTCCGTAAGCCTGGGCATTTTTGCTAGCAATTCCAGATTTATAGGAACAGAAAAAATTTCCGTGCATGATATACTGTACAAATTGTATGTAATAACCACAATAAAAAATTTCATTAGGCTTGCTATCACCAACCACCAATTCCCTGGGGAGAATTTATGTGCAAACTTCAGCTCCGTTTACCATCTGGGATATTCTTTGGAGGATGGGTAGCCCCGGGTTCCTCAGAAAAAATAAGGGGGCATATATATCCTCTCCTCCTCTTGCCTTTGGGACAAGCATTTTCGAAAAAGAGGGTCTCTGTGTCTGGGGGAGCCGAAGCCTGCAGATTCCCTGCCATGGGTTTGCCCACACCGCCACCCCCCAGCCCGGCCGCCTACCCCAAGATCACTTTAACAGCTGTCCCTAAATTTTGCAGGGTTCCTGAATCCGAGCACTAAGTCCTGTTGCATATTTTATGCGGCCCATCACCGAGCTGGGGATGCAGATTTCCATAGTTATAGGAGAGGAGTTAGAAATGGGAAAGACAAATTGGGTCATCTTATAGTTTGCAGCTGTGAAAGCCATTTCAAAATTGCAGCCTGGCGGACCTAAGAGGCTTCCCTGGACTCGATGGAGATATAATCATGGTGTCGCCAAGGAATAGCATTCAGGCCTGCCAGTGCTTCTGGGCGTGGAGCATATGTCCTCATAAAACGTCCTCTTTATGAGAGCTTCCGTGCATATGCTGCAAACTGACAACCTGCATCCCGCCTTTGGTAAGGGACTAGGAAATTGAACACCTCACCGCCGCTTTGCATGTGATCATAAGGGCCTCCTCCCCACCCTGT
Source organism: Enhydra lutris kenyoni (assembly GCF_002288905.1). Lineage (NCBI taxonomy): Eukaryota > Metazoa > Chordata > Mammalia > Carnivora > Mustelidae > Enhydra > Enhydra lutris. The sequence continues at coordinate 9,194,705 of NW_019154129.1, read as the reverse complement.
TTACCACAGCCCCTCTCGGGTTCTGCCTGTGCCCTGCAGAGAGCACACGCGGGGGGCTGGCATTGCCCTGCCGCCGTGTCCGCACGATGGGGCAGACCCGGCTCCCTGTGCATCCCGGGGTCTCCTTGGTGGCTCCAAGACCGAGGAGGACACAGAAGGGAAGGGGTGAGGACCAGGGCTTTTAGGAAAAGCATTTGGGAAATCTTCTCTAGTGGGTTCTGTGTAGACGGTCACCTCAATCCAGTTTGTTCAATGGTACATCCGAGATGCCTGTCCCCACACTTGGGACTTTGCGCCCGGGACCCCATTTCATCCTGGTAGGAGATAGGATCGCCCACCTTTAAAAATCAGGAACACAAAGTTGGGGAGGCCTGCATTCTGGCTGAGGATAGCGAGTGTCTGCTTTATGCCAGGTATGGTGCTAGGCAGTGAGTGCGTAAATGCAGGCAAGATGGGGTCTCCAAGGCCTCATGGTTATGACGCTTCGGGACGGAGGCATTACCCAAACTGGAAATCTACACGTGATTATTTATAGCTTCTTTGTACACAGCACTCCTTCGTGCCAGGTACTTTATTGGGACATTTTGTCCATTTTCACTCTTAATCCTCACAACTCCACGCAATGGTTCTTAGGTCGGTTTTGCAAATGACTGAGTCAAGACTGGGATGCCACGGTGGCTTGTCAGAGGTCGCAGAGGTAGAAAGGGGCAGAGCCATGGTTTGAACATTGACCTCCCCTAGCCCGGGCTCGTCTTCTTGTGCTACATGGCACTGCCCTCATCTCTAGGGAGCATCAAGTCCCAGCTTCCATTAGGATGCTTCAAGAAGATTCCAAGAACAGGATCTCATTTTAGGAAGAGTTAGGATAAGTGACCATTAATCTCTCAATGTTGTAATTGAGCAATGTACGCAAAAAATAATAGCGAAGTTCCTGGCATCAAAGGGTCTAGGTTCTGGTCTGAGCCCTGCTGTGTGACATGATGCAAGTTTCCTAACCTCTCTGGATGGTATTTCCTGTCTGTATAACGGAGTTACTGAAAATACCCATCTAGGACTGCTGTGTGTGTTACACGTACATTTTTAACAAAGCAAAGCCTGCAGTAAATTATTTTTTTCTTCAAAAAGTTACTAATTTTAAATAACCCAGACTTCTAGAAAGGAGGCTAACAGTTAATGATCTAGCCTAAACAAGAACTTGGGTTTCGGTTGGAGTCCTGGAATATGTTGTCTGAGGGAACAGAAACAGAGGTAAATGTAGCTTTCTCAAAAGGTCACCCCAATACAGGTTTGACTGACCAGGGTCTGAGCCTGCTCCGTGCGTAAGAGAAGACTTTGAAAGGCAGGATCGGGTCCACTTGGGCAACTGAGCACGGACCACTGTGTAAGGGCCAGTAGGTGACTACGAGGAAAACAGAAGCAAAATGAGATACTGTCCCCCTTCTGCATTTACCGAGCCCACATTCAAGGGGCCAGGACAGACTCAGCCCCGAGTCACCAGAGCCCAGGGAGGGCAGCAGGAGGGCAGCTGTGGGAAAGCCCACATTAACCTGGAGAACGGGCAGGGCTGCAAGTCCAGGTGACATGGCGGGACGCAGGCAGGGAAGCACCGAGAAGGGTGTGACCCCCATGTCAAGTTGGAAATACTTGTTGAGTCTCAAACCAGAAAATCGCCGAAGGCCATGCTGACAGATTTTAGCTAAGCTTCACTCTGTGGCTAAACATGGCTGAGTACCTGAGGTGTGACACCCAGCATGTTTAAGAAAAACACTAGCTGGGGAGCCTGGGGGGCTCAGTTGGTTAAGTGACTGCCTTCGGCTCAGGTCACGATCCTGGAGTCCCAGGATGGAGTCCCACATCGGGCTCCAAGCTCCATGCGGAGTCTGCTTCTCCCTCTGACCTTCTCCCCTCTCATGCTCTCTCTCACTCTCTCCCTCTCAAATAAATAAAATCTTTTAAAAATACATTAGCTAATATTTTTCTATTGCAAATGACAAGAAACTTAGCAAAAAAAAATTTTTTTTTAATTTATTTCACAGAGATCACAAGTAGGCAGAGAGGCAGGCAGAGAGAGAGGAGGAAGCAGGCTCCCTGCTGAGCAGAGAGCCCAATGGGGACTCGATCCCAGGACCCTGGGATCATGACCCGAGCCCAAGGCAGAGGCTTTAACCCACTGAGCCACCCAGGCGCCCCTAAAAAATATTTTTTTAGATTATTTATTTATTTATTTGACAGAGAGATCACAAGTAGGCAGAGAGAGAGGGGAGGGGAAGCAGGCTCCCTGCTGAGCAGAGAGCCCGATGTGGGACTCGATCCCAGGACTCTGGGATCATGACCTGAGCTGAAGGCAGAGGCTTAACCCGCTGAGCCACCCAGGCACCCTAAAAAGATTTTTTTTAAGAAAGTTACTGGTATCACCAGAAAGCAAGACTGTTCCGACTCAGAATGCTTAAATAAGATCTTCACAAACTTGTCTCTCCAGCTCTTGTTTCTCTAGGTCGGCTTTCTCCTCAGAGGGGCTGGTCCCAAGTGGCAGGAAAAATGGCCACCGGTACCTCTAGTCTCACATTCTTCCCTTAACTAGTCCCCCTGTGTCAAGAGCGAGGTTCTTTCTGAGCTGGGGACTGAGTCTCGTTTGCCTGACTTGCATCCTTTGCCTGTGCGTGAACCAGTCATCGAGGACAGGACGGTGGAGTGTTTGTCAGGCTCGGATGGGGTCTAGTCATCACCTCTGAAGGGAGGAGAAAGGGCTGTCAGGTCATCACTGTCCCCCCGACCGCACAGAAAGGCGCTAGAGCCCGGCTTGGGTCCAGGAAAGGGGTATGAAGGAAAGGAAGAGTGTCGGTCAGATAGGACGGGCTATACCATCGTAACGAGCGGCTCCAAACCTCAGGAGCTAACGACCGCACCTGTTCGTTGCTCATCACACGTGTCCATCGTGGTTGGGGGCGAGGGACTCTGCCTGACGTCATCCTCACCCAAGCTAAAGGACGGGGCATCTCCACAGTTTCAAGACTGCTGAGCAAGGGGGGGCGGGGGCGGGATGTGTGTGGTGAATTTCACACTAGTTGTTAAAAGCTTGTCCTTGGGAGCCCCATGTATTATTCAAATTAAAATTTTCCAAATTATCCAAATTATCCAAAAAATTATCCCAATTAAAAATTTGAGAAAAAAAAATTTTTTTTTCCAAAGCAAATTACTTGACCACACCTAACTTCAAGGGGCAGGAATGTGTACTCGAGTATGAGTCTAGAAGGAGGGATACGGGAGATATTTTGATGAAAGCCCCCAAAGCTAACGTAGGCGGATAAAGACAACGGAAGTCCACTGCCAAAAGACAACTGGTTTCAGAGATGTATCAATGGAGGCGTCGCGCTTCTAGAAAGAATTATGGTGTGTCTGTGTGTATGATTGTGTGTGAGAGATAAGAGACATAGTGATGAGCCCATATACTCAAGCTCGGGCTGATTTGAATCATTCCTCATCGGGCTAATACTGCCTTTGACAGTATGAGTTTATTGACAACATTGGAATCCATCAGGTTATTAGAAATTTTTGACAAGCTCTGTGTCGGGGACATGGGGATGTTGTGGCGATGATTCATTATGGAGCAATTAACCAGGAGAAGTTTCTCCCTCTAAAATAACAGCGGCCTGCTTCTCTCTCTTTAAAGATAAAAACAAAGAATCATTTGACATTTTGGCTGTTTTGAGAAATGTCTACTCTCTCCGTTCAAAACTATTGAAAGTCAAGGAGTCTCTACCCCTTCTTTTTTTTTTTTTTTAAGATTTTATTTATTTATTTGACAGAGATCACAAGTAGGCAGAGAGGCAGGCAGAGAGAGAGAGGAGGAAGCAGGCTCCCCACCGAGCAGAGAGCCCGACGCGGGGCTCGATCCCAGGACCCTGAGATCATGACCAGAGCCGAAGGCAGAGGCTTAACCCACTGAGTCACCCAGGGGCCTCTACCCCTTCTTATCCAGCTAGCCATTGTCAAAGGTAGCGGGGGTGGGGGGAAGTGGAATGCTCGCTTAGAAGATTGTGAAATTCATGAGTGTGTAATATTTAAATATTGGTATTAAGTTCAAAAATAATATTCATCTCTGCCCAGTCCACTGGTGGCAGGTAGTTAAGAAATGGTGCAGAAATGTATCCAAGGTTCTCCTCGTGTTGGTACAAGTGTGCTGTGAGGTCCTCCCTGCTTCCCATCAGATCCAGTTTTAATGGTGGTCAGGACCCTCGCTGCTCCATCCCAGGGTCCACTCTGCTGTCCAGCAAGGCTCTGACGGGGCTTCCAGTCAGAGTGAAGCTGCTTCCTCCAGAATTCCACACCCAGTTCCAGCAGGACCCATGAGGAAAATGGCAGAGTAGCACCCCGTCCTTCGTACTCTCTACTGCCATCTCTTGGAAATACTCCTAATAGACTATCGATCTAGAACGGTCCTGGGGGCAACGGGAGCCTGACCTGAGCTATGCCCAGTCTGCCCAACCAGAAGCATGTGGTCCTGCTTCAGACTAGGCCAGGGAAGAGTGCCCCATCAGAAGGCGGGCACGGTCCCCATTCCTCCACGGCACAACCTCTATATCTCTAACTTCTCTGATCCCCGGATTCCTGACATCCGAGTCACCTCCCAGCGCGGGGCTGTGGTTTCAAACCCTGCGGCATGTCTCCTGGGAGCCTAGCCCCTTGACACATCCAAAGAGCCTAAAAGGCATTTGCTCGCTCCTTGTCAGTGAATGCATGAATGAAGAAGTGATGTGTAGGAAGAATGCTGGAGTGAGCAGGTACCAGTGAGCGCACACCCGTCCCGTGTGGAGGAGGAGGTAGGCGGTGGCTTGGGCACGCAGGATTCCGAACTCCATGAACGCTCCAGCTCCCTTTCTCCGTGTGTTTGCTTCTTCCCTGGTTCTTCTGTTTCCCCGGTGACTGCTCAACTAGCTTTCTTAAGGCTCCTGCCGGCTGGCTGGGCGTCTGAGCCCTACTAAGGAGAGCCCTGCTCAGCAGAGGCTGGACCCTCCATGCTAATGGCTGTATGCTGCCCCTCTCTGGCACCAGGCGGTACTACAGGCTTTCTCCAAAACGCAGGTCCTGCTTTTAACGCTTCAAGGTAGAACATCTCACCCCTTGGGTTAAAAGAGCTCCCAAGTGAGTCTGGCATTTGTGGCCAATACAGCCAAGGTGAGGACTTGAGGAACGGTGGAGGCAAGCGGTTGCAGGAAGAGGCCAGCACACCAATTTTTCCCTTTGGTTGGAAACAAGATTAAGCTGTAAAAGGTCTATTGTTCTAACACAGACCTAAAACATTTTATCCTTTCTGGGAAGATAAGCTGCACATTTTGCACATAAAGGAGATATCATACCAAAAACAATAAAGGTAAGGGGAAACCCTGTATTTCCACGGATTAAGGACCTTGTGTTAAATCCTGCTTCCTTCTGTTTTAAGGCTAAATAATATCTCACTGTATAGTCTACATTTGCCTTATCTTTGTATCTGGTGATTATATATTTATTTAGGATAAATATATAGAATGGGATTGCTGGATCTGGGATCTCCTACGTGAAATAAGCCAGACAGAGGAAGTAGGTATTTTCTCTTCCTTATGATTTCTTTCTAAAGATTTTATTTATTTATTTGAGAGAGAGAGAGCATGAACGGGGGGGGAGCAGAGGGGGAGAGAGAAGCAGACTCCACCCTGCGTGCAGAACCCAAGGCAGGGCTCCATCCCACAGCCCTGAAATCATGACCTGAACTAAAACCAAGAGATGACAAGGGTCGGAAGCTTAACTGACTAAGCCACCCAGTGCCCCTTCCTTACGATTTTCTTAATCACATTGTCTTTTCTCTAGAACACTGTATTGTAAGACCATCTATGACATAAATAATGTATAACATATGCGTTCCTCGATTGTTCACATTGTCAGTAAGGCTTCTGGTCAAAAGGAGGCCATTTGTAGTTATGTTTTGGGTGAGTCAAAAGTGATACATAGATTTTCGGCTATGCAGAGGTTGGTGCCCCAGTCCTTGTGTTGTTCAAGGGTCAGATGGTCCTGCCAAAGTTCGCATCTCCACAGACCATCGCACCAGGGGTTAGGGCTTGAGCGGATGAACTTTGGAAGGGACGCAACTCAACCCAAAACACGTCCGTTCTTCCAGTTCCTCAAGCACAGTAGAAAGTACCAGAGCTTCTGCACCTACTGTTTCTGGAATGCTTCTTTCCCCCTCCGCATCTCATCCTTCAGGTCCCAGCTGGGGGGTCACCTTGGCCGAGAGGGCTTTCCTGGCCACACAGTGCAGTGAGACCCTACCTGTCACCTACTTTGCTTGTGAAGTAAACCGGAAGATCTCTGAGCTCCTTTTTATCAAATCAGCCCCATTTCTGTCTGTTTTATATACTGACTTCCTGCCTTAGATTTTATCTGGGGGAAAAAAGGGGGTTCCATGGCTGGGTTGAGGGGAAGGTGGAGAATGCAGGTTTAGATCAATGACTTGGGGGTTATGATCAGAATCACCCAGGGAACCTTTTAAAAATGGGAATGTCTAGGCTGCATCCCAAACCTCTGAAATTAGGATCTCCGGGGCACCGCTCAAGGAACATTTATTTTTTAAAATCCCCCCTGGTGATACTGACGCAACCCGCCCAAGGGCTTGAGTTTGGGAAGTAAGGTGTCTCTGAAGTCCCCTCTAAGCCAGAAATTCTAGGTTTCCACCAAGATAAAAGAACTTCGGACACTTTGAAGAGAACCTAACTCTTTGAGGCAGACTGCCTCTATTCTCCCGGAAAATGACTTTATCTTGCAAACGTGGTCCTCTCTCTGGGGCTTCTGTGTTCTTGGGGCTCTTCAATAAAGAGGGTGCTGCTCTTCGCTGCAAATACCGGAAACCCAGATGAAACTGGCTTAAAAGACACAGAAATGTGTTATCTCCCATCACGGGAAGTGCAGAGGGAGAGGGGCTCAGTGATGTCATCAGAGACCCAGGACCTTTGCACATCTCTGCTTTACCATCTCTGGTGTTTGCTTCAGCACGGCCTGGTGGAGAGTCAGCTGAGCAGGGCCTGGTATCACATCCTAATAGGACGGGCTTCAGAGCCAGTAGGGCATGTTTTCTAGCCATGGTTGTCTCCTAAGAGACAGGAAGATTTACCCGAGGGACCCCAGCATACTTCCCAGCACCCAATCAGTTAGACTTAGACCAAACCAGCCATTTGCAAAGGGATAAGGATGCTCTCCGACCACCGGGGTCCATCCAAGACTGAGGGCGAGGTCAGCTGACCAAGAAGTGCATGTCGCGTGGGGGAAGGGCAGATGCCAGGACAAATCTGAGTTTCTGTTGAGCAAGAGGGAAGAGGAGTGGTTGCTGTCCACCACAGGCTCTGACCTGAGAGAGAACACGCAGTTATAACTATGCCTGCAATCATCCGAGGGAAGAAGGGTGTGAGCAGATAGTTATACTTAAAACAAAATAAAAGCTTGCCATAATTCCTCGGGCTCCAGATGCTCTTTATTACATAATGGTGGTCATAAAAGGCCTTAATGGGTACGATTCTCACAGAATTTGCACTCCCTCTCCGGAACAGGGCTGGGGAGGTCCTTGCATGCCAATGAGCAGGTAATTAGAACCACAAAGTAAAAAGATGGTGCTGAGACTTCCTGGCTCAGCTCTTGGAGGAGGGCAAAAACCCAAAGAATGCTCTAGAAATGCCCAGGTCCCTGCGGGCTCAAAGTGTAGATCCACATGAAGGAGAAGTCAAGCCAGCTGGGGCTTTAAGCCCCCGTAGCTTGTGTCTTTATCTCCATCCATGCAATCTTTCTGTTTATTCATTCAGTCCCTAATTCAGATGACCTTCATGAAACCCCATTTAGCTAGTGATTGTTCAAGGGACTGGGAATACCGACATAAATAAGGCAGTGTGGATCTCTCTCTCTCTCTCTCTTGCTTTGACCCCCTTGTCACACCAAAAAGTGGGGAAAATACTGCTAATCCCACTGGGTTGCTGGGAGGATTACAGGAGATCATGCAAGCCCGGCATGCATCTCTGGCAAAGGGTAGGTGCTCAATGTATGCTCGCTGTTGTAATGACTTTCACTGTTACTGTTAGGACGACTCAGTTGCATCCCTAGCACCCCTGGGGCTCACAGTCCAAGTCTAATGAGGCAAGAGCACATCCATGACTAGGCTATTTGAAACTGCAATCAGCAGCCTGCTTTTGGGGGGCAGGCTCTCCATTATTTCAAATTATGTGAAAGCTGCCATTTACTGACCAACTACTATCCGCCAGTCTCTGTGAAAGGGGCTTTGCAGTAATATTTCGTTTATTCCTTAGAGTAACGCAGCGGGGCGGGGGAGGGGGCGCTCTTCCTATCCTCCTTTTCAGATGAGAAAACTGAGACCAAGAGCCCGTAAGCCATAAGCCTCATCTGTCTGTCCTCCCTCCAACTTTGCATGATTTTTATCTTTCAAATTAGAGACGTAGAGCTATTGCTTCCCTTCCCTTGCAAATCTATCTCTGCTCTCTATGGATATGCTCACAGGTCTACTTTCTCTGTTCTTTTTTTTTCCCCTGGGAACCAAAAGATGCGGTGAGAGGACCATTATGTTGCATGGTAAGTTCTAAAAGTCCTTGCTAACTGCATGGTCACATTGGAAAGACTGAAAGCCCTGAGCATTTCTTCAAAGGAGAAACTTCTATCTTTAAAATAATAGCAATCCCTTACCATAACTTGCCTAGGATTGATATTCCAGAAAATGCTTTTAGACTGTTACCACCCGGAAAAGATAAATTGTATCTCTGAGGACTGAACCATCCAACTTCCTGTTGAAATTACGTTATTGCGAATCTTCAAACCCCGTAGGTTCCTGGCCACATTCACTCTAATAGAATATGTACCAGGAGTCAAGTGCATGAACTCAGTAGCTTGTCAAGACTCCTCCCTTTTCCCCTCTTCTCGGAGCCGGCACAGCATATGATATTACATGAGAGGGTCAAGCCCCGCCGTTTCACTATCCTAAGTGCGATCGGTTCTTAATAGCTTCGCCTGGGTTTGAAACAGAGACGAGTCATCGGAGAGGACCACTAGAGAATGTGAGACAGGCAGACGTGTCCCTTTACTCCAGACGCATACAGTCAGCTGCTTATTTTCTACCAGCAGCTGGACATTCCACAGACACTACAAATTCGGCAAACCCAAGTCTCAGCCCCCCACGTCCCCATGCATGTCTGTCTGAGCTCCCATGTCCATGGGCACCAACGTCATCCATCACCCGCCCCATCCCCCCAAGCAGACACCTAAGGGGCATCCCTGTCTCCTCCTCTGTACCACCCAAACCCCAAGTCTGATCCGTTTTATCTCCCTGATAGCTAAAGAGCTGGAAGGTACAGGTGAAGGGACCAGAGGCGTTTGGGGGGGGTTTCTTATGCATGTGTGTGTGTGTGTTTTGTTTTGTTTTTGCCAGGGGCGTGGAAGTTCTAGGATACAAATAGAGAAGTGATTGGGGAATGAAGCACCAAACACTCCGGAAGTGAGGACACAGCCGGAGATTCTTCCGCGCTGGGCATTAGCTGCTAGTGATGGAGAGGGACCCTGGTGTGACAGGTTTCACAGGGGAGGGAAGGCAGGGTTCGGGTGAGGTGACAGGTGTAATGACTGTCGCGCCGTCAGCCTTATCTCTGGGTCCTGATGATGCAGTAGCCCGAGGGAGGCTCTCTGCCTGCGCTCCCACGACCCTGGGGCGGATCCTGGTCATCGCGGCGAACAGGGAAGAGTTTGGGTATCTGGTGATGGGCCGGCTGCCCACGAGACTCTGAGCTCCGTGAAGGCAGGAGCTGTGTCTGACATCGTGCTGCCTTGGTAACTCCTGGCAAGGTTTCTAACGCTTAGTCACTTTCCGGTGTCTGTGTTTCCTGGGGCTGCCTTAACGAATGACCGCACACCGGTGGTTTAAAAACAACAGAAATTTATTCTCGTGTAGTTCGGGGGGTAGGGGGGACAGTTGTCCAAAGTCAAGGCATCAGGAAGGCCACATCCAAAGGCGCTAGGGAAGAACGCTTCCTCGCCTCTTCTAGATTTGGTGGCTCCAGGCGCCCTTGGCTTGTGGTGGCATCACTCTCCTCTCTGCTCAGTCTTCGTGTGCCCTCCTCCCTCTTCTCTGTGTCCTCTCCTCTTGAAAGGACACCAGTGTCTGCAGCCGTTGCTTTGAGGGCCTCCCGCTAAATTCAGTACAATGTCATCTTGAGATCTTTAGCTGCAAAAACCCGACGCCAGGTAAGGTCACGAGCTGAGGGTTCTGGATGGACAAGACCTGAGGGGACACTGCTCGACCCACTGCGGCAGGGGTGCGGTGACGACTGTTAGATTTCGTCCATGATGCCTTTCCTGCTCAGACTCCTTCACGATATGCTTTCACTGGACTGTGCTCCTTTCTCTCAGAGCGTTTTCATCCATGCGTGACTCACACTGATCACTTTGCCGACACCCGTGTCACCTAGTAGATGACAAGCTTCACGGGAGTCGACGTTGTTCATGTCACTTGTCATTCTGCCCCCAGCGCCAAACCCAATGCCCCTCGTGTAGAAGACACGCCATAAATACCTGTTGAATGAGTCAGTGAATGAATGAGTGAGTGAATTAATGAATGAACAAATGATCAGTGACGGACACGCTGTATGTATGCCCTCCCTGAGCTAGGCGCTCCATCCCACCCAGGGCCAAGAGGCTCTGGCCGTAGGGCCAGGCCCCGCACACAGTTCAACCAGCTCTCTCTGGAACTGGTTCAGTTTGTTTAATCATATTATACAGTGTGCGTGTTTTACATGATCAATATATGTCACCCTAAGTGAACATGTCACCTAGCCTAATGGCTTCTGCAGGAGCAGTTTATTGGGGTTGGCATTCTCCTTTTGTGATGCCTGCTCCGGTGAGGGCAGCGACGATGGGCCCAGGACCCTTGGTGCCACGTGCGTCCCTGTGCCATGGTGTGCTAAATGAAATATGACAAGAGAGTGGCTTCCGGTAATTGCACTAATTGACTGTGGAGAGTCCATGATTATCCCATTAGCTCCTCCGTGGGTAACACATCGTGAGTGTGGCCATATCTCACTGCCTTGGAGACCATCGGAATTGTGCAAAGGTTCAAGCGGGAGGGTCTGTCCCGACTCCCTGTTCTCCGCCATATGCCAAGATTTTTCAACCTAATGTCCACAAAGTAAGGGCTGGGGTGGAGAAGACCCAAATACTGGCTTCATCCTGGCCATTTGTTGCGATGAGATCATTGGTAAGACTCTGTAACTCAGGCATCTCTGATCTTCAGTGCTCGGGTTTGGGGGATGCGGGGGGAGTTGGAAATAATCCCTTCCCAACTGTGATGTTTAATTTTATGTGTCAACTCCCCTGGACCACAGAGTGCCCAGATCAAACACAGTTTCCGGCCGTGCCTGTGACGGTGCTTCGAGCCAAGATTAGCCCTCGAATCCATGCCTTCCGCACAGCAGATGGCCCTCCCAGTGTGGGTGGGCACCAGCCGATCTGTTGGGGACCTGAATAGAACAAAAGGCAGAGGCAGGAGGAATTCAGTCTTTTTTTCCTGCCTCATCACCTGAGTTGGGACACGTCACCTCATCTCCTGCCCGCAGACTGGGAGTTATACCTGGTTCTAAGGCTTTCAGACTCTGATGGGATCACACCACTGTCCTCCTTGGGTGTCCAACTTGTAGATGGTAGATCGTGGGGCCTCTCAGCTCCCATAATTGTAACAGCCAGTTGCTCATGTGGAAAAAGAAATACATATATATCTATCTATCTAGGTTCTATTCCTCTGGACTATCCTAATACACCTACGTACCATGCATGGTACTTGTGGTTGACAAGGTCCGCATACGCAGTCGTGCACATTACAAACTTCATAGCATGTATGTTATTTCCCATACTTGCATTGCATCCATTCAGAGAAAGGGGAAACTGTCCTAGGATTTCTAATGAGTCTATCTGAGCACTCGCCTGCTACTGGTTTCCTTGAACAGTTTTAAGAACCTTGAGATGAGGGAACGTGGTCCACAGCTGATACACTGGGCTTTCGTATGCCTTTTATATTGGAGATAGAGCCTCTGTTAGCAAGCTTTCCTCTGCCCCAGTAAATTCTTCCTCCTGAAAATGCAGACAGTCCACGAATATCAGCAGAGGGAGGATGACAGAAATCAACTACCGAGAAATGGCAAATATGCATTAGTCACTCGTTCTTCCCCCTCCTCTTCCGGAGTCTTTGCTAGGGCATGCAATAAATCATGGCTCTTTCCCAGAGAGTTTTGCAGTTCGCGGGCGCAAGGACAAATGCCAAACACCATGCTCTTGGGGTTGGGGTGGTGGGGGAGAGAGTCCTAGTGTGTAACATTTGCCCATATCCGTTTTACAAGCATTCCCACCACGGCTGACCTGAGTATGACGTTGCTCAACAAGGAGCTGTTAAGAGCTGTGCACAGCCGGCTCTCCTGAGCCGGTGGGAGCTGGCTCTTGCATACCAGTGAGATATTTCTCAACACAAAACCCCAGAGATCCACGGCCAACCACTTAGAATTGGCAGAGAAAGGAAAAAAAAAAAAAAAAAGGCAAGCTTTTTACTATGTCTTTATCTCCTAATTTTACAGATAAGTAAATTCCCTGAGAAGAGAAAAAAAAAAACAAAACCATGGACAAAGATGACACAGCAAAGAAGAGAGTCAGAACACCGGTCTCCCCAAATCCTAGCTCTCTCCTTTGCTCAGGTCCCCTCCATGGGCCACACGGGAAGGATTGGGTCCCAGACGATTCTGCAGCCATTTGGCGAGCCCCAGCCGTGGCTTGGAGAAGACACCAGAACTATTATCAGGTACCTAGCATCTCTTCCTTTATTTAATCCGAATAATGACTGGATGAAGTAGGTGCGTGATGGGTGAGGAAACAGAAGGTGTAGAGCTTTCCTGTGGTTATGGAGCCCGTAAGTAGTGGTGCTGGAAAAACCATACTTGAAGGCATAGGCTTTTTTTTTTTTTTTAAGATTTTATTTATTTATTTGACAGACAGAGATCACAAGTAGGCAGAGAGACAGGCAGGGAGAGAGGAGGAAGCAGGCTCGCTGCTGAGCAGAGAGCCCAATGTGGGGCTTGATCCCAGGACCCTGGGATCATGACCTGAGCCGAAGGCAGAGGCTTAACCCACTGAC